>NC_090245.1:82904345-82906845 GCF_037325665.1 Littorina saxatilis
TTACAATAGCACGTTTTGATGCACGAAACAAACGGCTGGGGTTCACAAGAACTCTAGCGATGGCTTTTGACTGTTCAGTGTTGAGAGGAACGGCGATTATATGCAAAAACCGTCGTCTGCTACGACCCTTGCGTGACCCTGCTTCCGGGCTTTTCTTTTTTCAAACTTTCACAACTTCGAATTGTACTGATCTTGTCTTGATGAAAAAAGAATTCTTTTATGATTAAAGAATGTTTGTGTAACAAGCTGTCAATTTATTATTTAGATTTTAAAAGTTAGGTCTAGCGCAAAAACGCACCACGGTCCAAAAACATTTTGATAATCATCGATCCACGGCTATCGCCAGTTTACATCGATAGAATGAGACCCGAAGGGAAGTAACTCATGTTTGACCCGAGTTCAGGATGGGTCCAAAAAGTGTTGGAGACAATCTGCAAAATTAATTCTTTAAAAATTGCTCGCTCTTTAGTAGTTTACGTAGGTTATCCTAGGATGTTCCCGTTTGGTGAGCGTTCAAATGGAAGGGTGTTTGTACTGTGTGTAAAAGCTTGACAGTATCTGTGATGGTTTACGGGAGGCTTACTGTCCGGGCGTGATTTCCGGTATTGAATATTCATAACAGCCGTCCAGCACCAAAACGAGGCGCCATTGTTGTAGAGGAGCAAGTCCACGAAAATAAATTCTTTGAAAATTTCTCACGCTCGACAGAAAGCAGCCAGGATGTTCCCGTTCGGTGAGCGTTCAAATGGAAGTATGCTTGTACTGTATGTAAACGCTCGGGGAGCTCTGTGATGGTTTACGGGAGGCTTACTGTGCCTATAACCATAACTGAGTCAGCCGTGGTTAACGTCTGAATTGAGGTAAAATGACTCGGATTCATGGTTTTCCTCTGACTTGAGGCTCACACACACACAGACACACACTAAAGAACCCAGGGTCATATGCACACACGAAGACTCGCAAATGTGTTGGAAAACAACAGACCTACAAACACGTATCAAGCAGCATACACATACAAGCGCGCTGCAAAAATAGCAACACACATACACCACAAATAAACAAACAAATAAACACAAAAACAAACATACACGTAAACACGTGCAAGCGTCGCAGAAATCACTAGAACACAATACACTCCATGTCTTTGTTTACGTCCAGACACAGAAGGCAAACAGACAAACACAGCATTTAATCAAACACACACACACACACACACACACACACACACACACACACACACACACACACACACACACACACACACACACACACACACACTGACCCCCAGACACAGGAGATGATGACCAGGCCGAAGGAAAGGACGTACAGCATCAGGACCAGAACTCCCAACGCCAGTACGACGTAAGACATCGCCTCTTGGTCCACCAGATCCATCATCTAAAACAATTATCATCATTATCATCACCATCATCCTAAACACACTAAAAGACCAGCACGATGAACTACATCGGGACTTGGTACACTAAGGCCATCATATGCAAAAACAACAAGAACAACAACAAAAACAACAAAAACAACAACAACAAAAGTCATAATCATCAACATCTTTGTCGTCGTCATTCAGAACTGCGATCACCAATACGATGTAGAATATCACCTCTTCGTCCACAACAGATATCAGTCAAACGCAGATTGTCAACAATCTCCACTTACTGAAGATAGCAAAAGCGGTTCTGGGATACACTCGGTTACCCGACACCACCAACGCGGAAAAGCCTCAAAGCATCATCACAATTACAATGTACAGACACCCAACACCAGCGACTGGTCCAAATTAGCAAAGCAACCAGATCAGTTTGCAGTCTCAAACTACTTCATCTTGTGCATGCAACAAAGTGGACAGTCATGCAGGAAAGCTAAAGGAGAAACAAGAAATTGCGCACTGAATTTTCATTCTGTAACTGGAAATATGTTTTCGATTTTGTTGAAAGAGAAACCTTTGGCAACTGCCCCGGATTTACGTGAACTATGACGCATTCAACAAACCGTCACAACTGTAGACAAGCCATAAGCTTACATAATAGAAATGAAAGATTTGTCTACTGCCTTCCTGATTCATTACCTAGGTGAAATTGTACATTAAAAGCACCCCATAGTGTTTGTAAGTGTATTTATTTTGAATGTATTGTACCTGTGTCGGGCTAGTGACGTAATTATTGTGACGTAATTATTGTGACAGTGTCGGGCTAGTGACGTAGTTATTGTAGGATTAGTAACGTAGTTCTTCTGCTTGTGCCAGTGAGTAAGTTATTGTACCTGTGTCGGGCTAGTGAGTTAGTTATTGTACCTTTGCCGGGCTAGTGAGTTAGTTATTGTATCTGTGACGGGCTAGTGAGTTAGTTATTGTACCTGTGTCGGGCTAGTGAGTTAGTTATTGTACCTGTGTCGGGTTATTGACGGAACTATTGAACCTATGCTGGGCTACTGACGTAGTTAGTGTACCTGTGCCGGGCCAGTGACGTAGCTATTGTCCATGTGC
>NC_090245.1:82911845-82941845 GCF_037325665.1 Littorina saxatilis
TTGACGAAGCTGTACTGTCTTGGTGAAAAAATACAGTGCGTTCAGTTTCATCCCGTGAGTTCGACAGCTTGACTAAATGTAGTAATTTCGCCTTACGCGACTTGTTTTTCACAATTTAGTCGTCAGTTTGTGATTTCAATGCGACTCGCTGTAAGCTTATCTGCAATAGCACGTTATTGTGTAGGCTTACCTCTGAATCTAAAGCGCAACCAACGGCTGCAAGTCACACGAACTAGAGCGGTGGCGATTGACCGTTCAGAGGAACTGGCGCTATGCAGAACCGTCGTCTGCTACGAGAAAGACGTTTTGCGTGACACGTTTTCGGGCTTTTCTTTTTTCAAACTTTCAAAACTTCGAATTGTACTGATCTTGTCTTGATGAAAAAAGAATTCTTTTATGATTTAAGAATGTTTGTGTAACAAGCTGTCAATTTATTATTTAGATGTTAAAAGTTAGGTCTAGCATCAAAACGAGGCGCCCGATAGTCCGTTCGGGGGCTGGGCCGCTATTGCGCGGGTCTGCTATTGCGTGGGTCCGCTATTGCGCGGGTCTGCTATTGCAGTCTGGCTATTGCAGTCTGTCTAAATTGTCACAACGACTAATCACTCACGCTGTACACTCACTGTCACACACTTTGACACAAGCTGAATATCCAGTCATCACTGTCCTTTATATAAGTCCATATCATGCATAATGACCCCAAAAGTAGGTGTGTGTTCCATTTATTTTGTGCATACATCTGTAATTCAAAACCGCATTGTCTTGTTGCTTCAATTAACAAGGAAAAAAGTTTCGCAGATTAACAAAAACTACAATTGATCATCTATCTGACAGGACAAAGCCTCGCACATATATATTATTAGCAAGCTTCGGTAATAATGTAGCAAGGTCATGCGTATATTGCATTATGTTCCCTAAATGGAGATATATATAGAGGTTACAACACGAGTGATGTTTTATATGGCTTGTATTTCAGTCAAGACCCAGCGGATGAAGATCAAGGGACTCACTGAAGTACTTCGGCCTTGGTCATCAATAAATATGAAACAAAAGACGATATGCTCCCCCTCGGACCGACAAAAAAGCTGGTCTGTCAACAACCCATCAAACATCTTATATTATCCTACATACGTGAGAGAGACACCCGTGAGATAATAATCGTTCAAAGCACACGTGTGTATATCATGTAAATGAGGTCATGTCAAGCAAGTCTGGCAGGGACCTGTTTTTCCACTGCTTATGATGCCAAAGTCACCGAGACAAACGTCATTATAGAAACACAAATTGCGCTCGCTAATTACCCTCGATGAATCTTTGCTTTTGACGTAATAAATTGCACGAGGCTTTAGAAGAGATCGAGGTTCCAAAACAAGCGTCTTAAATTTAGCTGCCTCGAATGCAGGACATTTTCAGTCAAATACACGTAAGTACAGTATGTAGGATAAACAGAATACTACATGGCTTGCTGTGTCGTACCAGATTTACACTCGTTGCTTTTTCAAATAGTGAACAGCTCGCTTTCGCTCGCAGTTCAATATTTAAAAAAACAACTCGTGTAAATCTGGTACGACACAGCAAGCCATGTAGTCTTCTCTCTTTATATATGTATTTCTTATTTTCTTATTTATATAATTTAAAGAGAGAGAGAGAGAGAGAGAGAGAGAGAGAGAGAGAGAGAGAGAGAGAGAGAGAGAGAGAGAGAGAGAGCGCCAGGGGGAAAGTGAGAGAGCAAGAGGGAATGAGAGAGCAAGAGGGAAAGAGAGAGAGAGAGAGAGCGAGAGAGAGAAAGAGCGAGAGAGTGAGAGAGAGAGAGAGAGAGCAAGAGGGAAAGAGAGAGAGCGAGAGAGAGAGAGAGAGAGAGCGAGAGAGAGAGAGAGAGAGAGAGAGAGAGAGAGAGACAGACAGACAGACAGACAGACAGACAGACAGACAGACAGAGCCAGCGAGAACCCGAAAGGCAGAAAGAGACCGAGAGACAGACAATGAAAAACAAGTCGCGTAAGGCGAAAATACAACATTTAGTCAAGCTGTCGTACTCACAGAATGAAACTGAACGCACTGCATTTTTTTCTTTCACCAAGACCGTATATATATACTCGTAGCATCGTCAGTCCACGGCTCGTGGCAAAGGCAGTGAAATTGACTTGCCAGAATAGCGCGTTAGTGGTTGCCCCCCAGGATAGCACGCTTTTCTGTATCTATGTTCTTTTTAACTTTCTGAGCTTGTTTTAAATTTAAATATATAATATCTATATGTTTTTGGAATCAGGAACCGACAAGGAATAAGATGAAATGGTTTTTAAAGGGATTCTGGACATTTAATTTTTATCGTAATTTTCATATATTTAATTTTCAGAGCTGGTTTTTAATCCAAATATGACATATTTATATGTTTTTGGAATCAGAAAATGATGAAGAATAAGATTAATTTTAACTACAAATTTCAGATTTTTAGGGACCAAAATCATTAATTAATTTTTAAACCTTCAAGCTGAAATGCAATACGATAGTCCGGCCTTCGTCAAAGATTGCTTGACCAAAATTTCAATCCATCTGACTGAAAAATGAGGGCGTGACAGTGCGGCCTCAACTTTTACAAAAAGCCGAATATGACGTCATCAACACACACACAAACACACACACACACACACACACACACACACACACACACACATCACGACCCTCGTCTCGATTCCCCGTCTATGTTAAAACATTTAGTCAAAACTTGACTAAATGTAAAAACTAGTAACGACCAACAAGGCCAAAATTTGACCTGGACTATCAGCGTCCATTTCGTGGGCTAAACTATTCCAAACGTACCCTGTTTGAGATCCAAATTGGTTCTGGCGAAAGTAAACTACACCAAAGATAAAACTATCTGCAGATATCAACGGGACATTTACCCGATAAACCGAATGAAAGCGACTGTGAATGTACAGGAAGGGAAATAAGTCAAAGCCAAGGCTGCCTCCACTAACCCTCCTCTGCCTTGTCGTCATCTCATCCTACCAGTGCACCAGTACCAACAGAATAGACAACCACATAAACGATTTAAAAAAGGATTTTTTTTTAGATTGACAGGACAGGAAAAATAATCCAGGAAAAAGTTAAAAAGAACCAACAATTTTCGCACACATTTCACACCAAAAATTACCAACAATTTTCGCATTCATTTCACACCAAAATTAACCAACAATGTTCGCACACAGTTCACACAAACACTCACCTTCGCACGGACCGAAGCTGATTTTCGAAAGCTACTCTCCTGGTTTGTTTCCACAGTATATAGTTCAGCGGAAACAAATTCCACACACACCCACAATAAGAAGTTCAATCCTTGGTCACTTACAGATGAGACCCCCGCGACGTCAGCATCCCCATCCCCCCAACAAACGGGTGATCAACAAATCTTCGCTGACCACTTGTAGCTGTTATCTGCTGCAGCACATGATGACCAGTGGCGATTCTTGGCCTTCCGTGTCCAGTGATGCAGTCACGCAATTGACCTTTTTCCTTGTCTCTTTTTCAGGTTGCTGTCCAGGGTTTAGGTTGGTTGACAGCGAGGAATGTGTTAAGCACTGGGTGCGGAGGTGTTTTTATTTTTTATCAGTCTTCGGTTGTCTGCAGTCTGTTACATCATCTGCAACACAAGAACACTGGGTTTTGTTTGGCTGGTTTTGAAATCACCTGAAACCTAATCACAGATTGTTTCGTGTTTTTTTCCTCCAGATGTTAAGAGGTCATAAAAGGAGTTGGTCTTATACACGTATTTACAGAATGTAGGACTCAGCTAGTTTGCTTTAAAGGGATACTCCTGGGAGAATAAAATGGGAGAATAAAAACCTGTCTCAAAATGTGTGTGAAATACGCCTAAGACCTACACCGTTCGGTGTGCGGCTGGAGTAATATCAAAACACCAGGCATACCTTTAGATCAGTGTCTCAACATTCAATTAGTAACATTTAACGCTGTGTTTGTTTAAATCTATGCAGCCTGTGGTTCTCCATGTACTCTGTTTTCGCTCCGTCCTGCGTTTTCGCTCCTGACTGCAGTTCAAGTTGCACGCATTTGCTAGGTCACAGATTTGATTTCCTAGATCAAATTGCCACGGGTTTTGTTTGCAAGAAGTATGGGTCACCGCCAGCACTGAACAAAATATGACGATCAATTCAATCGGAAAGAACATAGGGCAAACCACGTGACAAAACTTCCCACTGCAACAAACGACACAATCCACACTCTTGTCATAATCCGTCCAAGTCACTGTCGAGTTCATTCAAAAGGAGGTGCGCGTTACTCCCTTACAATTTAAAGCCGAAGTCCCCCTTAATATATACGGGTGATCATGGTTAAAAGGCGAAGTGGTAAAAGTCCATTGCTATTTCAAATTTTTTTTATCATACAGCATTTACACTTTTACTGGCCCTTCCCCGTCACCCCCCCCCCCCTCCTCAGCGCATCAACGTCACGTCCCTAATAGGTCCGAACTAGATGTGGACGTTAATTAGCCATCCCCCCCCCCCCCCCCTCAGCCTTACAAGTGGAACCAGTTCCAGTCAATAGAGGTTACGTCACGCTGTCCAGGTACCCGTTGTCACAATTCGATAACTGACCGGTGGCAACGTGACTTTGTTGACACAACTCTACTTCTTCATCAAGCCAATTTATCAATGCTGCTTAATTTTGCTGGGTGGGTGGGTGGTGATGTGTTGTGTCATGCATGATTGACTGTTTCTGCTGCTGATGTGGATTTCTGCTGGTGCAATGAAGTATAGTGTGATGGTTTTTAAAGCGGGCGGTTTACTACATTGAGTTTCCGTGTGTCAGTGTGTGTGTGTGTGTGTGTGTGTGTGTGTGTGTGTGTGTGTGTGTGTGTGTGTGTGTGTGTATGTGTGTGAGTGCGCGTGCGTGCGTGTGTGTGTGTGTGTGTGCCGATGTGTGCGCGTCAATGAGAAAGAGAAAGAGAGAGAGAGATTGAGAAAGAGAGAGAGAGAGAGAGAGAGAGAGAGTGAGAGAGATAGAGAGAAAGAAAGAAAGAGGGAGAAAGAGGGAGCAAGAGAGAGAGAGAGAGAGAGAGAGAGAGAGAGAGAGAGAGAGAGAGAGAGAGAGAGAGAGAGAGAGAGAGAGAAGACCGAGAGAGAACACATTGTGATTAACAACTTTCTCCAAAGTCAAAGTCCTAACCACCACCACCCTTCATTCCTTCAATACCACAACAACAAAAACTAGACTCGCGGAAGTTCCTGGACAGAGCGGGGGCAAAGAGAACACACCCTATTGAAATGGACCCAAGACATCCTTGTGTCGCCACCACGCTATGCCACCACGCTATGTCCCTCTCTTTTCATCTGGTCACATCACACACGAACACTTCGAGTGGACACTTGTGAAAGCTCGCAAAGCAAGGAGGGCAAAGACGCCATGGTTTCGTGTTAGAGAGAGAGAGAGAGAGAGAGAGAGAGAGAGAGAGAGAGAGAGAGAGAGAGAGAGAGAGAGAGAGAGAGAGAGAGAGAGAGAGAGCAAGAGAGAGAGCAAGAGAGAGAGCAAGAGAGAGAGAGACAGAGAGAGAGAGAGAGAGAGAGAGAGACAGAGACAGAGAGAGAGGGCATTCAGATACTCTCATCACAGAAGGTCGTACAAACATACTAACATCACACAAGGCAGTAAAAAGTCAAGTTTCCCTCGTGGAATGTTTGGGGTGGTTATTAGCGGTAGCAAACGAAACGCTGGGTTTCAGTATTAAAGGCACAGTAAGCCTCCCGTAACCCATCACAGAGCTCCCCGAGCGTCTACATACAGTACAAGCATACTTCCATTTAAACGCTCACCGAACGGGAACATCCTGGCTGCTTTCTGTCGAGTGTGAGAAATTTTCAAAGAATTTATTTTCTTGGACTTGGCCCTTTACAACAATGGCGCCTCGTTTTGGTGCTGGACGGCTGTTATGAATATCCCGGAAATCACGCTCGGACAGTAAGCCTCCCGTAAACCATTACAGATACTGTCAGGCTTTTACACACAGTACAAACATCCTTCCATTTGAACGCTCACCAAACGGGAACATCCTAGGTGCCCTACGTAAAGAGCGAGCAATTTTTAAAGAATTAATTTTGCAGATTGTCTCGAACACTTTTTGGACCCATCCTGAACTCAGGTCAAAAATGAGTTACTTCCCTTAAACTGGCGATAGCCGTGGATCGATGATTATCAGAATGTTTTTGGACCGTGGTGCGTTTTTGCGCTAGACCTAACTTTTAAAATCTAAATAATAAATTGACAGCTTGTTACACAAACATTCTTTAATCATAAAAGAATTCTTTTTTCATCAAGACAAGATCAGTGCAATTCGAAGTTGTGAAAGTTTGAAAAAAGAAAAGCCCGGAAGCAGGGTCACGCAAGGGTCGTAGCAGACGACGGTTCATGCGGCATAACGCCGTTCGTCTCAAGTGACAGTCAAAAGCCATCGCTAGAGTTCTTGTGAACCACAGCCGTTTGTTTCGTGCATAAAAACGTGCTATTGTAGATAAGCTCACATCGAGTCGCATTCAAATGACTAACTGACGACTACATTGTGAAAAAGGGAAACTGGATCACACGGGTTCACGATGGCTCAGGGGTAAGATAAACCACGCAAAAATAAATTCTTTGAAAATTGTTCGCTCTTTACGGAGGGCACCTAGGATGTTCTCAATCGGTGAATGTTTAAATGAAAGGGTGTTTGTACTGTGTGTAAAAGCCTGACCGTATCTGTGATGGTTTACGGGAGGCTTACTGTGCCTTTAAGCAGGACATCAGTTGTTTTGTTTTAACAAGCCCGATAAGGGAAAAGATGCAGACAATGTGAAATCCTCTCGAACCAGAAAGGAAAACATCGCGGCCACCTTGAGAGAAAGTTTTCAGATACATACATCACAGAAGGAAGCAAAAAGTAAAAATGTCCTCAACAACAAAAATGTTGGGTGGAAACTAGCAAGAAGACGGTCATGCACTAAAAGGAGATTGAAATTGGCAATCTAGTGGCTGCTCCGCCTGGCGTCTGGCATTATGGGGTTAGTGCTAGGACTGGTTGGTCCGGTGTCAGAATAATGTGACTGGGTGAGACATGAAGCCTGTGCAAACTAAAAGGAGATTTGTTGTTCTTTGCAGAATGTTAGTCGTTTTGTTTTGAAGCAAAGGAAGGCAAAGGAAACAGAACAACAAAGTCACACACACACACACACACACACACACACACACACACACACACACACACACACACACACACACACACACACACACACACACACAAACAAAAACCGGCAATGATCAAAATCCAGGAACCAACGACAAAACGTACACAGTTTTGTGTTTAAGATTTTGCTTACGATGCAGTCTTGAACGTACATGTGCATAATTATTGATCTTGCTGTTTATATGACACAGAGAGATTCTCGCTCCCGTACACAACACCAAATAAACCCATCAACTCATCGAAAGTTAAAGGTACAAAGCCAAGACTTGTCTGTCATACTGTTGGGTCATAGAGAGAGAGAGAGAGAGAGAGAGAGAGAGAGAGAGAGAGAGAGAGAGAGAGAGAGAGAGAGAGAGAGAGAGAGAGAGAGAGAGAGAGAGAGAGAGAGAGAGAGAGAGAGAGAAAAGAGAAAAAGAGAGAGAGAGAAGTCTGAAGTCTGAATGTTTTAATGAGTAAGCCTTGGGCCCTTTTCATGGAGAGAGAGAGAGAGAGAGAGAGAGAGAGAGAGAGAGAGAGAGAGAGAGAGAGAGAGAGAGAGAGAGAGAGAGAGAGAGAGAGAGAGAGAGAGAGAGAGAGAGAGAGAGAACAATTTTAAATTTTTAAAGGAGGCCCCCATTTATACGGATAGTTTCGAGGTTGACCATGGGCAGCGTCATTTTGTTGTGAAATACGTCATCAGTTTGTGTACACAGGAAGTTGTGACAATATATTTTTTTAGATCAATGGCAAGTTGTCAAAAACAGGCGCTTGCATTTGGATGTGTCCAATGATAGTAGGTTTGGTTGTGATCAATCAGAATAATGTAGGAATACAAATGTATGACAGTTTGGTATGATGACATGTAATCACATATGCTGAAATATAAAATTATACATCATATAATATTAATATGGCTGTTGCCATGACCATGAACCCCAAGAAAGGTTTAATGTTATGTAAATCAAAATACCAAAATCAAGCACCTATTAATCTTGTCTACGGCGCGGAAAGATTGAGGCCTTCGTAAACGATTTTAACAATGTTGTGTCGTTTTGTATTATGTTGTATTTTGTTGATCAATTGATAAATATGTCTTCCCAACATATTACAAATCAAACAGAAATAAAGTCTTAGAGAACTACAATAATTATTGTTGCCATCAAAACCTTGCAAGGCCTCAACCGTTCTCACGAGATCAGTTACATTTTCTCTCACTCTCTCTCTCTCTCTCTCTCTCTCTCTCTCTCTCTCTCTCTCTCTCTCTCTCTCTCTCCCTCTCTCTCTCGCTCTCGCTTTCTCTCTCTCTCTCATCTGACTCTTGGCACACAAGTCAAAGCAGAGGTTAACTTGAATGCACGTGTACCTAGGAGGGGGGTTGATTTCTTGAATTAGCTGAGGGCGGAAGGAAATCGCTCACCTTCCACGTCCAAAACGTAGTGATATTGACACGCCAGATTTGTGCGGTAGCGTATTGTGCTAAGCAGGAAAGCGCGCTTTTCTGCCGGCATTCTTGTTAACTTCGCAATTTCCGGAAACCGTCGCGATATAACCTTGAACGGTTGAAAACGACGTTAAACACCAAATAAAGAAAGAAAGAAAGACAGAATTTCCGGAAAACATCCACTTTCACTTTGAGACTGTTCTGTTTACATTCGACACTATCAAAACCACTTTGCAATACTGAAATAATTTTTTCTGTGTTCGAAAGCTACAGCCAATCGTTATTATGTCCCCTTAGGTACAGTTTTATAACATTATTGGCACATGAAAACAATAGGAATTAATTAATGAACGCCGCTACGAGAAGGGCAGCCTTTAACCTCCCTGTTGTCACTCAGCATTTTTTTTTAAATTCTCATCCACACTTTCAGCACTTCCCCCACCCGCCCTCCCTATCTCAGATGTAATTTGTAAATGACGCTTTCAGCCTTCAATCCACTATTTAACATAGTAAGTCAAGCTTTTCAAACCTTATTAATAATTGCTTTGATGTTTTGCTGATGTTCAGTTTATTATTTAATAAAGATCTCATGGTTCAAAATTTCATATTGTTTTTTCAAAAACATGCGTGTGTTTCATTTCAAACTAACCTCACTGATGTGAACTCCATTATTACTGTCACATCTGTTTTACAAATTACACCCATAATCCAAACCAACGCGCAAACACACACACACACCACAACTACACACATATGTACTCGTTACCATTAGCCAACGCTCGTCACAACACTGTCAGTCTCAAGTCTAAATAATAATAGTATAAATCATAACTAATTTTCTTCACACCATCATAGACATAATGTTGCTTCACATGTTCTTTGTACAATCGTTGGTTTTCACAATAGATATTGCATTACTGTAATTGTCTTCTTTTTCTTTAACAATATCTTTCCAAAAACAAAACTCAAAGACCACACAAGCTATTGCAACCTACTCCTATCTCTGGTCTCTCTTCCTGGGTACAATGGTACCTAAGACTTACATTCAAATGCTTACATTTCCATGCTACCCACATTGTCAAAATACCAATAATTATTCAAAACAAATGTTAACTACTACCTAACTTCATTTCAGACCCACACCCATTATTATACACACATTTCACATTTAAACCATTAGTCGGCCCCCTGTCGATATTTATCGACTAAGTTCCTTGTTTTTATTTAACGAGGGTAATAGAGTAAGCAGTGGTCCGCTTTTTTACATCTGGCCCTCGTCCTAAAGACGGACTAGTCTAAAATGGTTAAAGAATAAACAAGTAAAGAAAACAACTGCTACATGTTTATAGATGAAGTAAGAACACAATATAAATTTACATACAAAACATTTCTCAGAAGAAAAACGTGTTATTACCGTAAAATCCCTAGCACACACACACACACACACACACACACACACACACACACACACACACACACACACACACACACACACACACACACACACACACACACACACACACACTAAAGCTGTGCCTTTTGATCTTTGGATATCACAGAGAAGTACAGGCAAGATTAAAGGCTGACATAGTCCTATTTAATTAGTTTAATTACTTCCAGGGCTTTTCCCATCGTTGCGGGGATGTATAAATTAAGCTTCCTGCAAAGTTTTAGGTTTGAAGTCCTTACCAATTACGAGAAAAAATTAATTCTTTATTGCATTGTTTAGTAACAGTTCTCCAGGACTTGGGCTATTTTTAGACCGTTGACGTCACTTCATGACGTTTCGTAAACCAAAGATGGCGTTTGAGACTGTTCTGTTTACATTCGACACTATCAACACCACTTTGCAATAATGAAATAATTTTTTCTGTGTTCGAAAGCTACAGACAATCGTTATTAATATATCCCCTTAGGTACAGTTTTATAACATTATTGGCTCATGTAAACAATATGAATTAATTAATGAACACTACGAATATGGCAGCCTTTAAATGGATCGTGAGCTTTTCTGGTGACAGCCGTCTGACATATGAAAGCAGTAAGCATCCATTAGGAAAACTTTTTGATTGCAAAAGTAATATATTCTACAAACAACTCTGCTCATTTGCAAACTTTATGTCCTGACATTGTAGCCTGTAACTTCAAAAGCACAGATATGGGCCATTCTTTCAACACACACACAAAACAAAACAATTAAAACGCACAAAAAGCCTCCAAATGATATGTCTGACTGGCAGTTTCAACGTTGATATCTTTGAGGCAGCAGATGTTTCCGCCGCAAAGTGAGACTGATTCGGAAGAATACTTACTTCCTTTGATGAAAAGAGATCGTGGATTGTTCAGCAAACACACACACACACACACACACACACACACACACACGCGCGCGCGCGCGAGCGGCACACACACACACACACACACACACACACACACACACACACACACACACACGGCATGTATCAAACCGAGTGTTAACCAGACGGGAAAGTCACTCCAATAAATGAAGAAGAAACAAGAACGCTGAGGCGTGGATTAACAATTCAGTCAGGCGATTGCACGCTAAAAGATAACAGATATCAATTATTTTCGTAAATAAGCGTGATCTTCCGAGCGATGGTGATGATTTTGGGTTTGTGATATAGACACATTTCAAATCAATGTTGGTTTCTTTTGGGACTGTATATATTTTGTAAATAAAAAAACCCCACTATAACAATAGAATCAGGTACCTTTTTCTATTAAAAAAAAATAAACCGGGATGGGCGTTTGCTAGGTAGTGACCCCTCTGCACAACTTTTAGTCAAAAGTGGGGGGTGGGCGTTTGCTAGATACTGGGGGTTTGCTAGGGATTTTACGGTATAGCCATTAGGGTAGATTGCATTTGCACTGACGCCCATTGACATACACGGCACTATAAAAAATATTTAAAATAAATAAATAAAGTAATACATTGTTTAAAAGTACCGCTTGTTGGTTTTAACGACCTTACTAGAGACACATAATATTGTTTCTGGTGCACATGCATTAAGGAGAGAGAGATCCCTGCGTAGGATGCACGTATTTCACCTCATCTGAGTTTCATTTCCTGGTCCAAACGAACGTCTTATGCAAATTTAACTTAACCCACCGGTAGCCAAAGTTCGCACCGATTTCACACTGAAAGTTGTCCAGAATCGGTGCAGGCAACAACCTATGTTTGTCCCTCACACATTTATAATTGATGCTTCAATAGGATTAACTGTATCGATCACGTCACCCCTCGGCGCAACAGCTGTCAAGCTTTCTTTTCTTTTCTCCAATCCTTTCTTCTTCTTGAGGCTACTATGCTATGCCGGTAAGTTTGCCGAACCTAGCCGAGCTGCAGTAAGTAAAACATGTTAGAGCTTTCTCTTTTTATTTAGATTAAACGCCCCACAATGTTGTGCTTGAGAGAGATATATATATATATATATATATATATATATATATATATATATATATATAAAACATCAGAAATTGTGAAAGAAACAATTGAAAGTCAGCAGAGACTTTCTTCCGAGATTTGTTAAAATCTCTTAGCAGAGATAGAGAGAGAAATAAGTATCCCTTCACAGACAGCCTATTGGGAGCATCAGACCCTCCTCAAGGGGGACCGAGATTTACAGAGCAAAGTCCCTTTGTGGGGGACGTATCGCAAGGTAATCTAGTCCTGAGGAGGACCATTGTATTTGTACCTAGACCAGACACGTGTTTCGACACTATTGTATCTCATCAGTGGTCAGGTGGTACTGATGGCGAGAGTTGTCAACCCATGGTATCCAACTAAGAAGCAAACCATTCTCTGAATGGTAGCTTCTGTTGGCATGGGAGACTACCCTCATCTGACAACCCCAAGAGGATATCTGTGAAGGGAAACACTTTGATTTAAGGCCAAAGTGTAGAATTGATATTTATTAAGAAAGAATTTAGAAATTTAGACAAGTTTTAACCAAGAAATTAGGTTAAAACAAGGGAAATTTGAAAAAGCCTAAAGGGAGGTAACTCTGTACCAGCCTGCAGATCCAGAAATGGATACGCGAACAAGTTAGATCTAATTTTGAAAAGGTTAAACAGGAAAAGCGGTCAACTTTTCACTGCTGTTCAACACAGGACTTGGTAAAGAAGAAGTTTTCTGCTTTATTCAATTGGATCGCTTTAAAGGCGATGCAACTTTCACGGTGACCACATTATAAAACATCAGAAATTGTGAATGAAACAATTGAAAGTCAGCAGAGACTTTCTTCCGAGATTTGTTAAAATCTCTTAGCAGAGATAGAGAGAGAAATAAGTATCCCTTCACAGACAGCCTATTGGGAGCATCAGACCCTCCTCAAGGGGGACCGAGATTTACAGAGCAAAGTCCCTTTGTGGGGGACGTATCGTATCGCAAGGTAATCTAATCCTGAGGAGGACCATTGTATTTGTACCTAGACCAGACACGTGTTTCGACACTATTGTGTCTCATCAGTGGTCAGGTGGTACTGATGGCGAGAGTTGTCAACCCATGGTATCCAACTAAGAAGCAAACCATTCTCTGAATGGTAGCTTCTGTTGGCATGGGAGACTACCCTCATCTGACAACCCCAAGAGGATATCTGTGAAGGGAAACACTTTGATTTAAGGCCAAAGTGTAGAATTGATATTTATTAAGAAAGAATTTAGAAATTTAGACAAGTTTTAACCAAGAAATTAGGTTAAAACAAGGGAAATTTGAAAAAGCCTAAAGGGAGGTAACTCTGTACCAGCCTGCAGATCCAGAAATGAATATATATATATATATATATATATATATAGAGAGAGAGAGAGAGAGAGAGAGAGAGAGAGAGAGAGAGAGAGAGATTGGATTAGATTGGACTGACGATTTAATGTATTAATCATTGTCTTGAATTTTACAATATCTAGACACAATCGAAATATAAAAGAAAGTAGCAAATGGTGAGAAATGCAGAGTAGTGAGGGAAAATACACACACACACACACACACACACACACACACACACACACACACACATACACATACCGAGTTATGTAGGAAACCCTGACTGTATCGCGTAACGTACCGCTTTGTGACCCAGCCTTGACCTCATATATATATAGTCCGACCTAAACCGTAATCCTTCAAGACAGCGTCCTTCAGGATTTACCGGTCACAGCCAACACATAGTCATGTGCCAGAAATGCCGTCATACATTGTTCCACAAATGCGCAGGTACCGATACCCCTGAAGCGTACATAAACCCCCACTGATATACATGCATGCCCTCGATGCATGGACGACTCTTTGAGTCATGTCACGCGGCTGTCAATGACTCGACACTCACATAATAAGTTTTAGGCTAATAAATTCTTGCTCAATATATAAACACCTCCACGCCTCAAGTGTGGGAAAGGTCATGTTGGGACAGGGGTGGGGGATGAGGATAGGTCATTGGGGGTCAGTTAGTGTGTATCGATTGCTGTTGTTTTCGATTGATTGATGTTGGTTGAAACAACATTTCATTTTGCTTAAAATATGAAACAATAAAATTTGTATCGTGGAACAAAAACAACAATCAACAAAACATATCACGGAACAATTACAATAACCAACAGAAACTATCAGGGAACAATAACAGCAATAAGGAAGAACAGCTATGAATAGAATTAGAAAAGATCACGGAAAAATAATAATAACCACAGGAAAACAATCAATCCACGAACTCAAGCAAGAACGTGGTCTATATCACGTGGACCAAACAATTATAATATTCGTCGAATTGACATGATGGCGCATGCTATAACACTGATGTGAACCATAACAAGAAGGGCAAAGTCCATACGACTCCCATGCTTGACCTTGACCTTTACATGACCTTGACCTTCAGTGCTAGAGTGCTGCATGAATGAGTAAGTGCATGTGGAGTTGTATGGCTGGGTGAATTGTGGGTTGCGTACGTCCGAGGGGCACATGTAGCCTGTGTGTCTGAAGTAGTGGGTATGTGTGCGTAAGGGTGTGTTGATATTGAACTTCAGTTGTTGCTTTGTAAATGTCTATGTATCAGTGTATTATGTCTTGCCACACACATGCCAAATTTCCTTGTATTGATGAGGACAATAAAATTTCTTGTATCTTGTATCTTGTATCTTGATATCATACACTAAGAACTGCTTTACACATTTTTCCAACCAAAATACATGTGACCTTAGGTCATCCAAGGTCATGCAACACAAAGCTGTTAATTCAAGACATAAGAAGTACAATGGTGCTTATTGGCTCTTTCTACCATGAGATATGGTCACTTTTAGTGGTTCACTACCTTATTTTGGTCACATTTCATAAGGGTCAAAGTGACCTTGACCTTGATCATATGTGACCAAATGTGTCTCATGATGAAAGCATAACATGTGCCCCACATAATTGTTAAGTTTGAAACAGTTATCTTCCATAGTTCAGGGTCAAGGTCACTTCAAAATATGTATACAATCCAACTTTGAAGAGCTCCTGTGACCTTGACCTTGAAGCAAGGTAAACCAAACTGGTATCAAAAGATGGGGCTTACTTTGCCCTATATATCATATATAGGTGAAGTATTGAATCTCAAAAACTTCAGAGAAAATGGGAAAAATAGCTGTTTTTTAGGCAACATTTATGGCCCCTGCGACCTTGACGCAAGGTCAAGATGCTATGTATGTTTTTTGGGGCCTTGTCATCATACACCATCTTGCCAAATTTGGTACTGATAGACTGAATAGTGTCCAAGAAATATCCAACGTTAAAGTTTTCCGGACGGACGTCCGGACGGACGGACGGACGGACGACTCGGGTGAGTACATAGACTCACTTTTGCTTCGCATGTGAGTCAAAAATGTAATACATGGGAAAAGTAAAAATTAAACAAAACAACAACAACAACAGCCCATAAATATATAGTACATGACAAAACAAAACAAAACAAACCAAAAGCAGATGCGCACTCAAAAATATTTTACGTTTACAAACTTTTAGTTGTCTTTTAAAGGCTCGGTCACACCTGCAGGGTAGTCGGCAAAAGGAAAGCCAGAGTCCGTAGCAAGTGGAGGGCAACTGATCGTGGAGATACTGTGCTCCACAAGGGGCAAAGAGGATTACGTCATGAAGTAAGTTATGCAAACACAGATATATAGACTCTATATATATATCTCTGTCATAGCAAAGCATGTTGGGTGGCTATCTCGCGAAAGCGGCTATCTCGCGAGAGCTGCGAAGGCCGAAGATCGTAGTTCTCGCGACTTTCGCAGCATAACAAAGAGTATGTCTCGCGAAAGCTGCTCAGATGCCAAAAAGGTCTATTATCTTCAAAAAGGAAACCAAACAAATATCGTCACCCTTCATTGCCTTGCAACACCTATATCTCTGCAAGTCCTGGCACTCTCCCTTTCACTTCACAAAATCACTGACCAAAAACGAAAGGTAGAGCTCGACTGGACTGGCATTCCTGTACGGTGACGACAATACCACGAAGACAAACAGAGCGAAAATTCCAAAGCGCACAGCAGCAGGCACCAGCAGGCAATCCCACCCGACCCTGGTCACAAACCAATCGTGGACTTACACACATCTGCGTTCGAGGCGACCACAAATCCCGACATGTTTGAACTTGTACACGGCCCTTTAGGCTAGCCGAGACTTTAACTGAAAAAAGCGTCCTTGATGACTCGCTTGCTTTTGTCTCCTCCACGATCTGAGGTTGTGAATTGATCGCCATGAATCGCGTTGGCCGTTGCTAAGAATCACAGACTAGTATTCCGTAATCGACGAGTGAGTGACTGAAGACCAGAACTTCACACGCTCGTGAGTGCCCCCCGCCCCCATTGTTAGGTGCCAGAGGACGGTACCCCATAGGTATGGTAAAAGAGGTCGGGCTTGAGTGGATTAACTTTCTGGCACCGAGATATACTGAGTAACTTCTGGCATGACGGCGTTGTCTTTGTCAAATATTTGTGGGGTGCCTGTTATTGAATAAAAAGTCGATTGTATGATAAGGATCTTGGCGGATATCACGCAAATCTAGTTCTATACCTCAATTCACACGCACGCCCGCCCGCCCGCGCGCACACACTCACACACACACGCAATCGGCTCCAAGAGATAGACAGACGTAACTTTATCCAATGCCTTTTTTTTCGACTGTACCAGCAATTATTAAATCAATGTCAATAATGTTCATACCGAAACTGGAAACCAATCTCAAGGTTTAACAACGGGTAACTTTGACGTACGCACTTCAGTACATGATTGGTTGATGGACGGGAATGTACTGAAGTGCGTACGTCAAAGTTACCTGTTGTTAAACCTTGAGATTGGTTTCCAGTTTCGGTTATAAAGGTGCCTTGCTTGTATTGTAACCCAACATATCAGCCACCAAAAAAATGTCCAGGTTTTTTTTCAGGGGATAATAAGCGCATCTTTCATCTTGAACACAACTTTATTCATAACACATAACGAACCCTTTCTCCTCTGTTTTGTGTTTGTACCCCCCTCGATTTGTTCTTCCTTGGTTTATTACTGTCATGTCCACCATCATTAATATTTGTGTAGTGTTGCATTATTTTTGGTCACGTAAAATAAGCTTTTACTTGAGTCAGTGCCATGGTTGTTTACTATTAATTGTTTCATGTTATGTATTTAGAATAACATTTTGCTTAAAGCAACAGAATTCAACAGCCTGGCTGCTGTCTGTGCAGAGTGGAAGGTTTCAGCTGAAATAATTTCGCACATTGTCATTAGTGTCAGTTACGACATTAATTCAACAACGAAAATAGATCTGTGGTGATTGACTTGATCGTTTATATATACAAAGGAATGTCCTGAAGCTTTGCACTACTCAACCCCAAGACAAATTATAAGAACTTTCGCACGATTGTGTGCCATATACACTCTTGGGGAATGTCCTTTTGAGTCCTTTGACGGCCCTAACCACAAAACTGCAGTCGAGAACAAAAGAGAGGTCCCAGAGCCAATGCAAAACTATTTATGTATATAGTCCGCTTCCGTGTAGCTTCGTCGATACTCAAACAAAACTCCATTTCAATGTTTTCCTTTACCAACAGCGATCCACGTTGATAATGGACAAAACGGGCTTCGCTTCAGACAGTGTGACCAAAGGGGTTACGTGACAACACGGAGTCCTCAGTGTTGATGTATGGGTCGTGGGCGAAAGCCATGTGGCAAATTTCAACACACCCAATTTTGACACATTTCCAAAAAATATCATTAAGTCTTTCTCTCCCTCCCCTTCTCTCGTCCCCCTCTCCCTCTGTATTTGTCTCCCTACGCCTCTCTCTGTCTTTCCTACTGTCTCCCTCCCGCCCTCCCTCCCTCCCTCTCTCCCTCCCTCCCTCTCTCTCTCCCCTCCCTCTCTCTCTCTCTCTCCTTCCCACGCTCTCTCCCTCTCTCTCCTTCCCACGCTCTCTCCCTCCCTCCCTCCCTCCCCCTCTCTCTCTACTCCCCCTACCTCTCTCTCTCCCTCCCTCCCTCCCCCCTCTCTCTCTCTCCCTCCCTCCCTCCCCCCCCCTCTCTCTCTCTCTCTCTCTTCCTCCCCCCTTCTCTCTTTTTCCCGCTTTCTCCCATTTTAATGCGCTGCATATTTTCACCATTCACAGTAGACATTCCCGTCCATCAACCAATCAGTAAATCAATCAATCAGTCAGTCTTCCAAGCAATCAATTAATGTTCAAAAGAAAAATAACAACAAAAAGTTAATACAGCACCTCGAATACGCTCCACTCCACAGCCCACAAAACACACTGATTTTCGCAACTCATTGCATAACACTTCCAGTCACAGTAAAAACAAACAGGCCACTAGTCGGCTTACGCAACAAAAGCCACAGGTTAATCCAGGAGTTCTCAGGCTGAGCGGTCTGAGACAAGAAACGAAAGCAGCTACTGTCCCGGGAGGAAAGAGGGTCGACACGCTCTGATTGGTTTTGTCAGGTAATGGGATCGATGCAGGTGTGTCTCTCCGGAGAGCGCATACGGTTCGGAAAACCCCCCGGTGTGTGATTAATTATGAACGCTGTGATTGCGATGGGACTGAAGATTTTCCATTTTCTTGGGATGTTTTCTTGTCTTTGATTCGAGTACCTATATTTATGCCTCTGTCTGTCTCTCTCTTGTACTATCTTTGTCTGCCTATCTCTCTCTGCATTAGTGCCTGTTTAACAGCGTAAACGGAAATCTTCCTCCAGCCTCTATGTCTGAACATAAACGCACCAACATGCAAGCGAACTCACGAACTAATAACAACAGTAATTCATTATCATGGGTGGGACTGAACAATGTCATGAATCCTGAAGAATTTTAAGGGGGGAAGGTCTGGGGGGGCCCAGACGCCGAAGGATTTGTATAATTAACAACCCAAAAAACGTCACCACAGACATTACGAATCCGGATTTCTGGAATATACCGGAAGAATCACACCCATGCATTATGTACAGAGATTATCAGGAGTTCAGTAGGTTAAGCTTGCTCCTGGAGTTGTTGCCTTCCCTTTGATCCGTCTTTAAACCGATTCTAAAGCGCTGTGATATTCATTTACATTGTATCGTCTCTGATTTTATTCTGTGTGGTTATGTGTGTGAGAGAGAGAGAGAGAGAGAGAGAGAGAGAGAGAGAGAGAGAGAGAGAGAGAGAGAGAGAGAGAGAGAGAGAGAGAGAGAGAGAGAGACGCTTTGACACTTCATTGTCATTAGCTAATAAAAGCCTTATAGACAAGATAAAACAACGGATTTCTGCATCATTCATAAAAGGGGTAAAAGGACGAATGAACAAAACATTAATAACAACAAAAACATAGCAAACTAGTTTATGAGTACGAACAAACAAACACACCGACACGAAAGCCATAGGTAAACAAAAATATCTGAGACTAAGGGTAAAAAGCAAGGTATAGTATGTACACACAAAGGAAAATACTGATCCAACAGTTAACACACACTCATAAAACCAATCAATCTGCAGACCACAAGTATTTAAAGCCAATAAACCACTAGTCGGCGTTACCCTCGCGTGACTAGTAGGGGAACATGTCTAAACACATATCTATACAAAAACAACAATGGCTGCAGACGAACAAACACACACACACACACACACACTAACACACACACTAACACACACACACACACACACACATATATACGCTTATATAGACTACACCCGCACACGTGTAAATCCACGCGTATACATGTACACGCAACCCGATTTAAATGAGAAGACCATCCAGTCGAACATTTGCGTACGTAAAAATTACATTATACATCATTTCAGCTTGACTCATCTAGTTTCTTTTTGCACATGTTTAGTGCCTTAGAAATAAATTGTGCAGTTGCTTCAAGTACACTTTCTTCATCCAGGGCTAGGATACGGGTTACATCTTCCATTGAGGCTGGTTCAGAACAACTTTTTAACACGTTACACTTTGCACGGATATCAGCATAGGCTGTACAGTGGAAAAGAAAGTGTACCTCGTCTTCACAGCCTCCATCACACATCGGGCATTTTAGAGAGAGAGAGAGAGAGAGAGAGAGAGAGAGAGAGAGAGAGAGAGAGAGAGAGAGAGAGACACACACACACACACACATACACACACACACACACACACACACACACACACACACACACACACACACACACACACACACACACACACACACACACACACACGCGCGCGCACACAATACGGCAATGTGACAATTATTCTAGTCTTACCCGACACAACAATTTTAAAACGTCGTGGTAGACAAGTACATAGGTTGTAAGAAAAGAAAATACTGCAAATGTATACTACAGAAACATGCATCTGACTCAATACTCTTTTCATTACAAATCTTCTAAGGCATATAATCATCATAATACATTATAATAATAGGGGAAAGGCTCCTAATATGGACCGGCTCCTAATATGGACCACCTGCTGTTCTGATAAACTAACGGCGCTAGAACGCTCAAAACAAATTTCATTGGCTGTATTCTCCCTCTCGGGATAATTTGCACATATCAATACAGTTGCAGAAACACAAACCTCAAAACCGTTAGGCTTTATCTCTTTTTTTCCTTTTTGGCAGGGTTCACTCTAAATTTGCCGCCTAAAATGGACTCGTTTCTGTCCACAGCCAAAGCTTTTAGCACATAAAATTGCTATATATGACAGCTAAGACCGTATTTGTTACATTTTAACAGTGTTGACCCCGAGTTTCTACTGCAAACAAAAATTAATAGCAAAATCTCAAAGTATGTGTGAGTCCCCTAATATGGACCACCTTCAACAAATCGAAGAAAATAAAAGCTAACGTCTATTTTCATTAATTCATTAAGAAAATTGCTGAAAATAACCTATAACTAGCCCTCGAGATTTCAAAAAAATATAACAAATAGTCTTTTTTTCGTTGGAGTTGATAATTTCACTTATTTTCACTCTGTTTTTGATAAGCTTCTTTAGTTTCCTGGTGTGCTTCAAATAATGCTCTCATCAACCTGAAACAGATAAATCTAAAGCATATTTTGATTAGTTTGACTTGCACACTAAGTTGTATCATGTTATTTTGAAGTATAGGGTGCTTTTTACAGTGATTCGTGAAGGCAGCTTCACATTGGTCCATATTAGGCGCCCAGGCTCCTACTATGGACCATTTGTGATTTTTTTTCTGTATTTCATTTTTGCTGAATGTCTATCAAAGCTATTTCACTCTAATTAGGCCTAACGGTTAAACTAAGAGAGAAGGACTACCAAACACAAAATGAAACTTCTTCGCAAGAAAACAAGCTAATTATCAGCAATGAAGAAAAAGTGGTCCACATTAGGGGCCCTTCCCCTACATGTACTTGGAAATCCCCAGGTGAGAATCAAAGACCATATTCATATGCCAGATAAACTAGTGGACGTGTAAGCCGAATATCTGGGCTGAGATGCTCGAAGCGAAAGTGGGCGCCACCCAAACGGGCGAGGACAAACCGTGGGTTCTGATTCGTTGAAATCACAACAAATTTCAATTTTAACAATAACAATAACTATAACAGCACTTTACTGTCCATGAAAATATTACATAAAAATGGAACATTTTCTTCGGCACACCCTGCCTGCCTGTAAACGATTATAACGAAAAACTTCACAGCACAACACACATAAAACATAGGTTCACGTATATATAGTAACAAGCATACCTATTATATTTCCAATAACATTGACCCAGAGTGCTGTCCATGTTATGTTTGAATTTAATAAAATTACAGATTAAATCTAACTAAGGTCAAACGTCTATAAGTCTATCACAATCAAATATAATATTGCACTATAATATATATATATATTGTAATATTTCAATCAATCAATCAACCCACCGGGTTGGTAACTTTCTCGTGCACTTAAGCGCCCTGATCACCTGTATCAGTCTGATTCAATGGCACATCGCAGATACAGACACCGTTGCATTATGCTCGTGCAAGATAAGTAGGTGCAGATTGGAATTCGCAGCTTTTCCGGCATGCGGTCGTCAACTATAAGCTTACAGGGCTACAGCAAACATTGATTTTCAGAGATAGCACGTTTAGTAACTTGTTTAGGACTCACACATTAACAATAAGAATATCGACATATTACACCACAGCAGATCAAGTGATGAATATTGGCTGCAAGAACGATTGTCCTTTTGTTTATCTTGTTCAGTCCGTTGCAGTGCGTGTGGTTGATTACCCTACTTGCTGCAGGCGCGAGATACGTCCCCCTTTATGCTTGCTATGACGACCGACGGGCGCAGTGGCTTGGTGGTAAGACGTCGGCCTCCTAATCGGGAGGTCGTGAGTTCGAATCCCGGTCGCTGCCGCCTGGTGAGTTAAGAGAGTGGAGATTTTTCCGATCTCCCAGGTCAACTTATGTGCAGACCTGCTAGTGACTTAACCCCCTTCGTGTGTACACGCAAGCACAAGACCAAGTGCGCACGGAAAAGATCCTGTAATTCATGTCAGATTTCGGTGGGTTATAGAAACACGAAAATACCCAGCATGCCTCCCCCGAACGGTCATACATGTACAAATTCATTCGTGCTAAAACATGAGTGAACGTGGGAGTTTCAGCCCATGAACGAAGAAGAAGAAGAAGAAGAAGAAGAAGAAGAAGCTATGACGACCAAAATAAAAACAGAACGTAACATTTATGTAAGGCTGGAGTCTACCCCCTGTGATACGATTTTTGTTTAAAGTTTAATTTTCCTGTAAGCACAAGGACTGAAGGAGTATTAAGGTCAGACACAACAAAGACAATAGGATTCTTAGTGTCTTAGTCTCTCTCTCTCTATGTCTTTTTGAGTTCTAAGATAACGACTGAAACCAGACCATGGGTATCAGAATTTTTTTTTATTTTTTATTTTTTTATTTATTTATTTATTTTTTTTTACAGTATGAGGGTAATATAGGTAACACAGCTTTATGTAAAACAAATAAAATGTACGTTAGTTCAAAGTAAAACCATACCCACGTTTATATAAAGAGGAACATTTCTCTTGACACCAACAGGCTTTTATTGAAAATGTATGAGGGCTTAGTACTAATAGCGTCAAAATCAAATAATTAAAATTTCACGTGAAAATAACATTAACATTTGAATCCACGACAGAAATCCTGAGTTGACATGTAACGTAAACATGTTATGTTGCGGATTGTGTACGTGGTCGTAATTAACACGCACACCATGACTTGCAAAAACACGAACTATAAAGCGTGGTGATTAATAATTCAATGTTTCAAGATCTTCCCAGACAACGGCACTGTAGGCTGTAGACCACTTCGGAGTCTGCGCAGCTTTCGCGAGATGTCCGTCCAACATGCTCTTTGTTTTGCTTGGAATGTAACGAGAGCTGGGTGCATCGAGTTTTCGCATCTCTGGCGAGATATATCCCTTATCCTGTGTTAACATGTATAGAATGTATAATGCATAATGTTTTATACTCCCTTTGCTAAAGTCTCCATGCGCCTTTCAACATAATTATTAGGTGTTAGGAACACAAACAAGGGGCAACTGACAAAAGAGGGACATTATTGGCTGGGTGTCCTTTCATCGCAGGTGGCATTGTAGTATTGTTCGGGGTTTCCGTTGAAGAAAAGCAAAAATCCCTGCAATTTTACGGTAGCCCGCACACATTTTGAAATGTACATCATGCAAATCTAATCACATTTATTGTTTTTCCAGGGCGGGGATGTAGCTCAGTCGGTAGCGCGCTGGATTCAGTTATATCCAGTTGGCCGCTGTCAGCGTGAGTTCGTCCCCACGTTCGGCGAGAGATTTATTTCTCAGAGTCGACTTTGTGTGCAGACTCTCCTCGGTGTCCGAACACCCCCGTGTGAACACGCGCAAGCACAAGACCAAGTGCGCAACGAAAAAGATCCTGTAATCCATGTCCGAGTTCGGTGGGTTATAGAAACACGAAAATACCCAGCATGCTTCCTCCGAAAACGGCGTATGGCTGCCTAAATGGCGGGGTAAAAAACGGTCATACACGTAAAATTCCACTCGTGCAAAAAACACGAGTGTACGTGGGAATTTCAGCCCACGAACGCAGAAGAAGAAGAAGAAGAAGAAGAATTGTTTTTCGTGTTTGCATTTCTCGGAAATCCGGAAAAGTGACGACCTGATTGTCTTCAGCAAACATCTGGCTCAATAGGTTTACCCCTCTGCGGCTGTCAAAACCTTATTTCTCAATAGTCAATCTGTCCAGAAAAAGAGTCAGATTTCAAAATGTCTCAACTGATTGTTTCATCATTGTGAATGTGTGCAGAAATCATATCAATCATGAAACATGACCTTCTACATGGACATGTGCCCCCCGAAAGAGCGTCAAAAGCTCTTTTGTGCAATGTTAAAAACGTTCCAAGAGACATGTGATTTGTTATAACTCTGACAAAGACTGGTAATTTTTCAAGATCAATGACAAGGCAGTATTAAAAAAATCTTAAGTTCACTATGCGACTGCCATACAATTAGGGGTATTTAAAACACAGTATGAGTCCAACAATGTTGTCTTCCGGAACTGCTGTCGTTTGCACTAGAAGATTCTCAGTTCGGCTGAGTGCAATCGTGGATAGAGGAAGAGAGAAGTACGCAGGGTATTTTATGGCTTGAAAGTGTAAACAGTTTACATAATTCCTTTACCTTCTCATCTGAGAGAGAGAGAGAGAGAGAGAGAGAGAGAGAGAGAGAGAGAGAGAGAGAGAGAGAGAGAGAGAGAGAGAGAGCTTAAAAGAGAGAGAGAGAGCTTAAAAGAGAGAGAGAGCTTAAAAGAGAGAGAGATTAAAAGAGAGAGCGCTACAAAGAGAGAGAGAGAGAGGGAGAGAGAGAGAGAGAGAGAGAGAGAGAGAGAGAGAGAGAGAGAGAGAGAGAGAGAGAGAGAGAGAGAGAGAGAGAGGGAGAGAGAGAACTCAGATAGAACTCAGAACTTTATTACATAAGGATAAAGGTTTTAGGCTTAGCCTAATCTTCCAACCTATCCTTGGAACATATACAGAGAATGATTGTAAACAAAAGCAAAGACTGCGCACATACCTCATCAAAGTATTAAACTAATAAAACATCAAAATAATGGTCGAGTATAAACATAACAAATATTGGACTCACAAAGACATATAAAACAAAACCAGACGCAAACAAACGTAAATGTTTTTTTAAATTTCTTAAAAAAGTACAGCAATGTATTGCCGAACAGGGCCATATACAGACAGCTAAAGTTTCAAGAAGAAGGGGGAGGGGGACAAGGGATTACACATTCAAATTAACTACATATACAATATTTAAAAAAAAACCCAAACACTTGCATTGCATACATTATCCGAGTACACAATGGAAACTAAACATCAGGGGCAGTTTATAGTGTGATCAAATGTGTGTGCAACTGCCTTTGAAAGGCCTTTAAGGATCCGGATCGTTTGATTTCTATTGGCAAAGAATTCCACAGAGATGATCATGAAAAAGCTAAGCTGGATTTATAAAGATCTATACGAGGAATTGGAGGAAGTAAATTTTGAGACCCATACCTCTTCGTAACATGTGTAAAATAGGATTGCACATAATAGGGCACATCACCATGAACTAATGTATACATAAAGACAGCCTTATTGTATGCAAGGTGGGTTTTTAGGGGAAGGAAATTAAGGCTGTTTAACTTCATTTCTGTAGACATGTGCGATTCATACAGGATAAGTTTTGCAGCACGACGGTACAAAGAATTGAGTTTCAATAAGTGAACATCACTGCATGCAGCCATCCCACAATGTCGAAGCAAAATTAATATGAGGCATTAAATGAGCATGAACGAACATTTTTAATGTTTCAGACTTCGCATAATGTTTGAGTTTTGACAACAAATACAAATTCCTTGATAACACTTCGCAGAGGTTGCTTATGTGTGTTTGCCATAATCATTTCCTTTCTTCTTCGACAGTTACACCAAGTATGCGATGTTCTTTAACTTGCTGTATTTGAGTTGTACCTAAGTACAGTTGTAATTTATCTGATGCTTTTGTCTTGTGGTAATAACAATGCTTTTAGTTTTTTCTGGGTGCAGTATCATGGCATTTGATGTGCACCATTTCGCAACATCATCCAAAGTGTTCTTCAGGGAAGAATTTACTGATTCCAACGAGGTGTTACTGGTATGAATAGACGATTCGTCTGCAAAAAACTCGCATTTGACTTTATCATCCGATACATGTAAAGGCAAATCATTAACGTAAATACAAAAGAGAATAGGTCCTAATACAGACCCTTGAGGGACGCCATGTTTTACTAGTGCAGTAGACGAATTCTGGCATTGTAGAGTGACATATTGTGTCCGGTCAGCAAGATACGATTTAAAGAAGTCACAGACCGAATCGTTTCTCAAATAATAGTGTAATTTTTTCAACAATATGGAATGATCGACGAAGTCAAATATTTTATGCTTTCTTAAAATCCAATAACAATGCTCCTGTAACTTCAGACTTGTTCATTGCTGACAGCCAAGCTTCACAGAGAGACGTAAGAGCTGTGTGGCAAGAATGCTTGGACCGAAAACCGGATTGAAACTGATGGAACAAATTTTGTTCTTCCATGTAAGCAAGAAGATGCTTGTGCACATGCCGTTCTAATGGTTTTGACAAAACAGGCAGCAAAGAAATGGGAGCTAGAGAGACACTCGGAGAGACAGTCAGACAGAGAGAGAGAGAGAGAGAGAGAGAGAGAGAGAGAGAGAGAGAGAGAGAGAGAGAGAGAGAGAGAGAGAGAGAGAGAGAGAGAGAGAGAGAGAGAGAGAGAGAGAGAGAGAGAGAGAGAGAGAGAGAGAGAGAGAGAGAGAGAGAGAGAGAGAGAGAGAGAGAGACAGAGACAGAGAGAGAGACAGAGACAGAGACAGACAAACAGACAGACCGACAGACAAACAGACAGACCGACAGACGAAACCCATCTGTTCTTCGCAGGTGACAAATGCACCTGTTACCTCCCCCACACCAAACCCCGGTTTTCTACACATTGCATTGCACAACATGTTACCGCGGCAGGCTCATCAGCATCAAAGTGTACACAGTGTCTGATTCCAGCACGTGCACAACGAAAGGAAATAGAACATGTCTACACATCCCCTGGTTTTGCATTGCAATATTGTACAGTTCCATCAAGTTCATCAAACAAAAAGTTCACACAGTCTCTGATTCCATCTTGCACTGACACATTAGCCATGCCCACACATTCACAACCTGAAGAAGCATAAACAATCTAAAAACAGAAATACTGCCACTGTTCCAAATTCCAGGATAGAAACAAAAATTCAAAAAAATTCGTTTGCTTAGCGTTTTACTTAAACTTGAATTATGGACAAAACAAAGTATTCACTCGAACCTTGATCTATCTATAAGTATATCCACCTTTCTATCCGATGCGTATCTTGTTTGTCTACTTGGAAGTAAGGGGAAGATCGACACGCGACAGATCGATGTTGAAAGCAATGTTTTGTTTTGTCTGAAATTAAACACAAAACAATTCCTGTGTGTGTTTGCATTTTGTTTGGTTTCGTACAGAAGCATACCACATGTAAAATATCTGCAAAATCGGAATCCATGGCAGAGTACAATGTAGCGATAGAATTCCTCTTGTACATTGCTAATAGGCCAAAAAAAAAAAAGGTCTGTTTACAGTAACCCGACCGACCCTAGTTTTTTCGCGCGACCCTAGACTTTTTTTTGGCATTTGGGGAAAAAAAAAAAAAAATCTTGGTTTTTTTTGGCAAAATAACGTAAAAATATGGTTTTTTGGAAAAAAAAAAAAATAATAATAATAATCCCGACCTACCGACCCTATTTTTTGGGCGTATGTTACCGTAAACAGACCTTTTTTTGTGGCCTAAACCTACATATCTTGCAAACCCCATGCTAAAACGCTCAACAACTCCGACGAAATATCCCTGAATTTGCATAACCAGACGGCAACACGTGCCCCCGAAATACGACACAAGTCACATAATCTTATGTTATTACATTGCTACAGATATATATGAAGATGAGAGAGAGGGAGAGAGAGACACACACACACACACACACACTGACACACACACACACGCATACATCCACACACATACACACTCACACACACACACACACACACACACACACACACACACACACACACACACACACACACACACACACACACACACGAACACGAACACACGGTACGGCCAACTTACAGACTTTTGACAGTTCTACGCATGTTTGAAACAAAACTGATGCAAGAGATTGCCACTGCTCGTGACACAGTTGAAGCTGTGTTAAAGTGAAGCCGCCATGATAATTCGATTAAACTATTGTTTCGCTTGGATGAGCTCAAAGATTAACCATCCGCAAATAAGTCGATTGAAAGCAAAACTTGCACTTACTCGTTCGCGTTGTCATAACATCCGCTTATGAAATATGAGGCCACAGAAATGAGGGTGACCCACGACTGAATGCGGAAGCATAACACATAATTTTATCCGCGATGGGTTCCACGCACGCAAATCTAGATGCATACTATTGCAGGAATGTTTCGAGCTGAGTGAAACTGAAAGAGGGCGAGAAAGAAGCAGGTGGGGAAGTAGAGAGGAAGGCGGGAGGAGCACAAATAAATCAACGAATAAATAGGGGTGGGCGGGGGGTGTAGTGTGGCAGACTGACTCGCTGATCTTCATTTCCTACGCACAAAAGGTTAACTCAAGTGTCTTCTATCTATCTATCTTCTATCTATCTATATATATCTATATACGACTAGTGTCTGTCTGTCTGTCTGTCTGTCTGTCTGTTCGCGATGCACGGCCAAAGTTCTCGGTGGATCTTTTTCAAATTTGGACACCGTATTCAGCTACACCCCGGACACAACCTCATCGATGAGATATTTCAACATGTGCTCTCAGCGCGCAGCGCTGAACCGATTTTGGTTTTTCGCGTGCAGCGCTGAACCGTTTTTGGTTTTTCTCTCGATCCATTCCCAGTAACTCTTCCTTATCTTCTCCAGTGTTTTCAGCCGCGTGTGTCTCCCTTCCCCCTTCTTCCAAAGCCGGGTCCCAGGCGCAGCCTGGTATTCGGCTCTACTTCTTCCCGGCGAAGCCGATACCCGGCGAAGCGGGTATTCATCTAGTATTATATAATTATATGTCCTCAAATTAGACACATACAGAGAGAGAGAGAGACGGGGAGGGAGAGAGAGGGGAGAGAGAGGGGGAGGGGAGAGAGAGGGGGAGGGGAGAGAGAGGGGGAGGGGAGAGAGAGAGAGGGAGAGAGAGAGGGGGAGAGAGAGAGGGGGAGAGAGAGAGGGGGAGACTGAGAGAGAGAGAGAGAGAGAGGGGGAGAGGGAGAGAGAAAGAGAGAGAGAGAGAAAGAGTGAGAGAGAGAAAGAGTGAGAGAGAGCAAGAGACAGCGCGAGAGGGAGCGCGAGAGAGAGAGAGAGAGAGAGAGAGAGAGAGAGAGAGAGAGAGAGAGAGAGAGAGAGAGAGAGAGAGAGAGAGAGAGAGAGAGAGTTTTCTTCTATCAACTGCGAATGGTTTCTCTCTTGTATACGTGTATGTGAAGGCTAAGATGAGGCTACAGACCAGACGACACCAGTGCACGTTAACAAACACATAACACAAACCGGTCCGACCACATTGACACTAAATGCTCTCTCTATACATTCTGTATGTACTAAACCGTATAGAAAGCATCTTAAAGCTGTGGTCTATTTATGACTTTCCGGGGCTACGAGGTTAAAAAGACAGGGATGAAAATCATGTACAGAATTCTGTACAGCAAACGCTACCCGAAACCCCATCTATACGGCGTG
>NC_090245.1:82946845-83024345 GCF_037325665.1 Littorina saxatilis
CTCAATAGCATGTGCTCTTTGCGAAAAACAAAAATTGTGTTCAGGTTCAAGTCCAAGGTTGATGTCATCATCAGCACGAGCATGACAGTTGTCATCAGCATCAATTTCATTTTCAGCTGTTGCTGTGTGTATCATAGAAACATTTCCACATGAATGACTGGTGCGTGACTCAGGGAAATAAGCGTGTTCAAGTGAAATATGTTCCGAAATGTCCTCTATACTCAAGCCAGGAAAATAACTTTGTTCAAGTTCACAAACATCCTGTGTGTTCAATTCAGTGTAAGTACTATTTGCATGTAGGAAAGCTTCTTCCATGTTCCGCCCATTGTTAAACACAGACATACTTTCCTGTTCAACAAAAATGTCTGACAAAGAATTAGGCTGTTGTGGGTTCAATTCAATCCCAACATTGTCACTGTCAGTGGCACATTTCCCTTTCATGTTCAAAGGAGTCTTAGATGAAGTGGTACATTTGCGCTGATTTGTTTTTTCTTTTTGATCTCTGTCAGTGTCACTAATAGTACTAGCAGTACTGACTGGATTTGGAGTACAAAAATCTGTTGGCATACTGGAATGACCTGGTTTGAATGAACCAAGCTTGTTCTGTCATGAATCTCAAACAAAATCGCACAAACACTCACACACACTATCGCACATACACACACACACACACACACACACACACACACAGTACACACACACACACACACACACACACACATGCGCGCGACCAAGTGCGCGTTCAACAATATTAACAACGAGAGAGAGAGAGAGAGAGAGAGAGAGAGAGAGAGAGAGAGAGAGAGAGAGAGAGAGAGAGAGAAAGAGCCGGAGAGACGGACGTACATACATCCATGACACGCACGCACACACACACACACGCACGTACACACGCACAAACACTCACACACACCATCGCACACACACACACACACACACACACACGCGCGCCCGATCTAGGCCAATCACAAGCTCTCGTGTGACGCGTTCCTCCTTATATGGAAGACGGTTAGCGTGCTTTCGGATAGCACTGCAAACGCTCTACACGAATCAAAACTGGCCAGTTCATTCACAGAGAGAATGACAGCGGGAAAGGGCAGAGAATGCTGAATCCAACGCTATGTGTCATGTCGGAACGGGGTTGGGAGAATTTGGCGTAACTAACAGTCAAACAAATGCATTTTTGGCATTTCAACACACAATGAAAATAAATTCTTGACACAGTTGGTTTTGAAACACCTTTATTTTGCATAAAATAAGTGTTTTATGTGAAAAACATCGGTTGAACCTGAATTAGAAAGGATTATTTGGTATAAATATGTCAAAATCTCAAAACTGACCACTTGAACACACAACACGTTTTTTGACTTCAGACGTGTGTAGCCCCTGGCCTTAAAAGAATTCTTTGCATGGCCTCGGCGTATGGGCAGTAGCTCTAAACGTAAACTATGGCAACAACAACAACAATTCGGGGACGCCTAGAATCACACAATAATGTATCTGGAGTTTTTGCAGGCGATGTCTAAAAAAAAACACAAAAAAAGTAGAGGCTCCAAGACGGCTCCGTGTCCGACGCGGGTACTATGCACGCGGTGATGTCTCTATCGACGAAGTTTCGGTTTGATAGTAGTAAGGGCAGTAACTCAAGACGTAAATGTGGCAGTGTCCCATAGGCAATCGCAGAGTTATCCTGTCCACAGGCAACGCTTACTTGATCCCAATTACTAGGCGTCCTCGGGGACGCCTAGAATAACTTACAATGTCGCATACAATCAATTAAAATAAATGGAGCACAACAAGCAAAACTTATACACGTGCTCTTAAAAAGCAATATAATATCTGATTTGCCGATACTTTGAGATCGATAACAAACTCAGTGAACCATGAAAGCCATTGGAAAAGTCTACGCTAACGCTTTCAACAGCCCCCGACCTCATCGCCAGAGCCGTGGAGCGATGCTTATCAGAATGCCCCAGACCTCTCAATAAAAAGTCAATAATCATCAGCGAATGAACAGGAATGTTCCCAATTATGTGTTTTTTTTGTCGTCGGCTGTGCATGACAGCACGAATAACGCCTGGTTGATATGATCAAACATGATTAGTTGGGCAACAAACTGAACAATGCCAACGATTATAATTTGTTTGATTTGGCCGAGGGCGACGATGTCAAGTGTTATGCGATAAAACATTTAATGGAGTATGTGATTTGAAGGCTTACGGAGTTATTGTGTTTGTAGTATTGCATTTCGTGATTAGTGATGATGAAATGATGGGCTATAATTGTACGTGTCTGTTGTCAATTTGCTCTGTTGCTCAAGTGCAGACCAAGGCCCAGATGAGACTCCCTCGGGTATGCTTTCGAAGTTTGGTGCTGATGGACTTTTTTGTAGTGTGGTAGATAAAAGTGTGTGCGCCTGTACTGTGGTAGTGTGGAGTGGGTGCGTGTGTCATTACAGGTCTGTCCACCTTGTCTTGTCTATTTGTTTTTTGTCTCCAGTCTAAGAAACTATTTGGGACATGATGTTGTGATTCGCTAAAAAAAACTGACCACTTGACGCATGGGCACGCGGTGGTGAACGCCGAAAAACCACGGAGTGAACACAGGCACTTGATGCCAACATTTTGTTGTTTGTGTGTGTGTGTGTGTGTGTGTGTGTGTGTGTGTGTGTGTGTGTGTGTGTGTCAGTGTGTGTGTGTTTGCGCATGGGTGTGTGTGTGTGTGTGTGAGTGTGTGTGTGAGTGTGTGAGTGTGTGTGTGTGTTTGCGCATGGGTGCTTGTGTATGTGTGTGTGTGTGTGTGTGTGTGTGTTTGTATGTGTGTGTGCGTGTTTGCGCATGGGTTTGTATGTGTGTGTGCGTGTTTGCGCATGGGTTTGTGTGTGTGTGCGTGTGTGCGCGCGTGTGTGTGTGTGTGTGTGTGTGTGTGTACATGTGTGTGTGTACACGTACGTACAAGCGTTCGTGTAGGCATGTATGCGTGCGTGTCCTGATCCTGCGCCACCTGAACGGACTTACTCAAGATCCTGAATCACAAAACACAAGTCCCCATGCACAAAACATCGGCACTAAACAATTTCTACACCACTCCAGGGAACACGCATTGCACACCCGCATGTGTGGGGGATGGCATATCAAAAATGCATTACGCAAACAAAACAGCCCTTCACACCAAAACTGGTCTTCACCACGGCTCTCGAAAGATTGAAGAGCAGCGAGGTATGAGGCTCAACACAGCTTATGAGAGGGACTCGAACAGGATACTTCACGATCACGAACTCGCTATAAAACCTCAGTCGATCTCTTAAATCTCGTATCAGCACTGAGAATACCCCGGTCAGCTAGATAGTTAAGAGATAAGAGAAGAACAAGGTCAGTGAAAGTGAGGGCTAACGAATGACGTCTCACCACAGGCGAAGGTGGTCTCACAACGTGCGTGGTCGTTCTTGGCGGTCAAGAAAGCCGCCGCGATCATTGCGCAGACGACACTTCTAGACCGCCAATATTTGTTTGTGCGCATCACGTGCTCCACATAAATCGGCCGGAAACGAAGCAATTGGGAAACCTGGATACAGAAGGGCAATTCAGTGTCTGGGGGCCGTTGCTACCGTACAGAATTGACGATGTTTGAAAATTTAACTCTGTCGGGTTTGAATGGGTTGTGAATTCTCTTGCTTTTATTGAGGCCAACTTTCCTATGTGACATTATCGTCCAGTCGCTAGCGAGGGGTGTGTCTGAAACACGTGGACAAGGAACACATGTGGAAACTTCGCCTCACTAAAAGCAAGAATAGTTACTCTTTCACAACACATACACATCCGACAGAGTCATTTCTGAAGGTCAGTCGTCTATTCCCAGATTTGTCTCACTCGAAATTTTTCTAGCTGTGTTTCAGCCTCCAAGCCTGGAAACTGACCCCACAATTTTCCGAAACTTTCTCAACATGCAGGAACCCCGCGTGTGCGTGTCTATCGGCCTCAGGGATGAGGTCACTTCAGTGACTCACATCCGCATTTTTGGTCGTCACTCTTATAGATTACGCCTGAAGGTTGAACTTATGAGAGGCGCAGAGGGGACCGGGTGGGAGTGCGGGTGGGGGCTGCCGGTGTCACGATTTCATCTTTCGCCTGTGTACATATTTCCCCCTCGACAACTCAAGACTGAAATGTTGTTTCCTGGTAAAATTAAGAAGTGAAGTTATTTATGGACGAAAAGCATATCAGTTTCTTGCATGTGAAGAAAATTGGTGGTAAAATGTAATAGATTTCACCCCCAAAATCGAATTCTTCGAAAACGTGTACTGATCAGTGGTTACGTCCCTCGAGTAACAGGGCCGGACTAGGCGAAGAGGAGGGGGGGGGGGGGGTTGCCAGTGGTAGCCCAGGGGGATGTCCCCCCTGGCGGCAGGGGCGGATCAGTTCATTTTATGACTGGTTTTTTTCAAAAGTATATTGTGAAGATATGGGTGTGAAGGCGCGAAGCGCCGAGCCGACGGCGCGAAGCGCCTAGCTTGCTATGGGGGTCCGGGGGCATGCCCCCCCGGAAAATTTTGAAAAAAAGGATGCAAAATGGTGCAATCTGGTGCATTCTGAGGATGATCATTACCAGTTTCAGGCAGCAGATTTTGTCACTGATTAATACCCCAAAAATTGAAACTCAATGTAAAATAAAGAAATGCATACCTCATTCAATATTTTCATTTTTTGGCTGGGGGGGGTCCGGAAACCCTAGAACCCACCCCCCCCCTCGTTGTGGGGGTCAGGGGGCGAAGCCCCCTGAAGCTGACGGGTAGGTCATATTCTGAGATAGGAAAATGGTCGCTCCTTGCATGAGAAAATGGTCGCTCCTTGCATGAAACGGCATAAAATAAGCAATAATAAAAAATAAAAAAATGAGTAAGGTACATGTTTAGGCTAGGGGGGGCGGGTTGCGCAACCCCCATAACCCCCCCGGTAGTCCGGCCCTGAGTAAGAAGGAAAACATTTTAGGATGAATCAAATTTCTAAGTTAAATATAAAAAAAAATTGGTTGGACAAATTTGGCCCCATGAATGTAAGGTACACAAGGTCGCTCATCAGTACTAACGAAGAGTGTTTTTTTGTTCAGTGTAGAGTTTATACTAGATCAACGAGGCCGAGAAGCGAAATATCAACACGGCGAAAGATGAAAACGTCACACCGGTGTGAAAAAGACGGGAAGGATGACCTGACTAGGTCATTGGCGAGGTCCAGTGACATAATAATTTGAGTTGTGTTGCCTGTGTGGAAGTTGTGGGAGGAAAATGTCACATGATCCGAGTCCTACACGAGGTCAGTGATGACGCCAGACCAACGACCATACCACGAAACGTCGAAATAGAACTGGGGTGCCGGGGGGAGAAGATGATCTAATCCTAACCTCAGTCACGTATGAGGTCGGCCATTACACAAGTCAACTGAGATCATGTTGGATGACCACTGCATGGCACGTTATCTAAACTTAACCCTGAGACACTAACTGACCTCAAACTACTTATCTGACTATGAACGGCACAATCCGGGATCCCACACTGATCAGTGTCTTTCACAATCGCCCCAGTACCGTGCATACACTGATTTGTATAAGCCGCTGCTAACGAGGACAAAATGGAGAGGGGCTTGATGAGTGTAGGTTGAATTGATGGTTCCATGCCTACTGACCGAATGCCTACTGGCCGAATGCTTACTGACCGAATGCCTACTGGCCGAATGCTTACTGACCGAATGCCTACTGGTCGAATGCCTACTGACCGAATGCTTACTGACCGAAAAACTGCAGACAACATTTATAACAACTTTGTGTGTGCTGTGAGTGTGTGTGAGTGTGTGTGTGTCCTTGTTGACCATAAACTTGTGGCCAGTGTATCTAGAGCAGCCTCCTCCTCAGTCGTGTTCAGTAATGCGTATCATTGTAGATGGATCATCGAAACGATGCCGCCAGGAAATCACTGGTCAAAAGTCAGTGGTTTGCAATTGTCTATGCATGCGTTCGTGCACGTGCAGGTGTCTGTGTATCCGCGCACGTTCGAGTCACTGCCGCTAGTCTGGAGTTTGCAAAGAAAAAAGTAAGCAAGAATAATGTCGTACCGGCCACAGTGTTTGCCTACACCTGTGTTGTAAACATTTCAGGCGGTCATCACGACTATAGGTACTCAAACACTCAGTAAACAGTTAGGCTTCCAGTAGGCCAAGACCAGAACCAGGTAGCACCACCTAAGTATACACAGTAAAACAAAAGCGCCGATCGATCAACCGAACAATCCCATATTTCCAGCCACTCACTGTAGATAAACGGTCACGGAATGAAACACAAAACACAGACCATAGACAGCATGGGAGGGTCCGCAAAAAGGTTAAAGTCTGTTTGTACCCTCTTTCGGCTCCGCATGGGGAATAATGAAGGGAGTGGGTGCGTGTTTTATAATAATAATAATTACTGGACATTTTTAAGTGCCTAACCTATGGCTCTAGGCCCTTTACAAAAGAACATATATATATATCATAAATATATATATACAGAATAGAACAATTAAAAGTACTACCTACATAAAACAAATTAATCATACAGACACAAATCACCACATGTACACCGCGTGTTTTAGTGGGGTGGGGTGGATGAGGAAAGTGGGAAGGGGGGTAGGTCTCTCTCTCTCTCTCTCTTTCTCTCTCTCTCTCTCTCTCTCTCTCTCTCTCTCTCTCTCTCTCTCTCTCTCTCTCTCTCTCTCTCTCTCTCTCTCTCTCTCTCTCTCTCTCTCTCTCTCTCTCTCTCTCTCTCTCTCTCTCTCTCTCTCTCTCTCTCTCTCTCTCTCTCTCTCTCTCTCTCTCTCTCAATACCGTATTGCATGTGAACCGAAACTGAACAGGGTGGACCAGACTAATACAAAGTTGTGTGTGTGTGTGAGCGTAGGGTACGTGGACTATACATGTTCCTCTATCTTCGCTTGTCCCGATCTGTGTTTGTGTTGACAACGATATAACACTCAACAAAAGACAGTCCTGACCGATCCCAAGAAAGTATTACAAAGCCTCTGATCAATCAGAGGCGCCTATCTTCTTGTTGTTCTCTGTAAACGATACCGTACAATGTGTGAATGGTTGTCATGGGCGGGGTAAAAGCGATGTGTGTGTGTGTGTGTGTGTGTGTGTGTGTGTGTTACAGAGAGTGTGTGCGTGTGTGCGTGTGTGTTAGAGAGTGTGTGTGCGTGTGTGTAAGTGTGCGTGTGTGTTAGAGAGAGTGTGTGTGTGTCAGAGAGAGTGTGTGCGTGTGTGTATGTGCGTGTGTGTGTTTGCGCGCGTGCCGTGTGCGCGCGCGTACGTACTTGTGGGGGCAGAAAGCCGGTAAGGGGCCGGGTTGCGGTGATGGGGGCAAAGGGTGGTGGTGATAAGCAATCAGAAAGAAAGCTGGCTACAGGTAAATGCGAAAACAATACACACCGTTCTGTCCGTACCCGTGAGTTATCGATCCGTCTTGGTTGCAGTTTGCTTGCACGCTAGCAGAAAGAAACACTACCCGGCCTTGGAACTCACACAGGGTACGGACTGCACGGAAGGGAATGGACTGATAACTGAAAGCAAAGACTTGAAGGCCATGAGCCGTGAAGTACTCTGTATCGAACATACACAGACAGTCAGACTGACAGACAACTTGAATTCGATAGCGTGATTTATTAGTCAACTGATTAGGGATGGACATGTACCTTTGGTGTTCTGAAAAAAGATTCAAAACTCTCTCTCTCTCTCTCTCTCTCTCTCTCTCTCTCTCTCTCTCTCTCTGTGACACACACAGACACACTCATAGAGACTGACAAAACTTCACATGAGCACACACCAAAACTGACAGGCAGGAATACGATGACACAGAAAGACAGATGACACAGCAGATGGCAAGGTCAGGCTGAGTGAAGTAAGCAGAGCAATGTATCAAATGATAACATTCACAGTGAGGCAAACAGACAGACAGTACGTGCTGTATGTAACACATGACATTAGGTCAATAGGTATTGTGAAACCAGTCTTTCTTTCTTTATTTGGTGTTTAACGTCGTTTTCAACCACGAAGGTTATATCGCGACGGGGAAAGGGGGGAGATGGGATATAGACACTTGTCAATTGTTTCTTGTTCACAAAAGCACTAATCAAAAATTTGCTCCAGGGGCTTGCAACGTAGTACAATATATTACCTTACTGGGAGAATGCAAGTTTCCAGTACAAAGGATTAATAACATTTCTTACATACTGCTAAGTGCTTGACTAAAATCTTAACAAAAATTGACTATATTCTATACAAGAAACACTTAACAAGGGTAAAAGGAGAAACAGAATCCGTTTGTCGCCTCTTACGACATGCTGGGGAGCATCGGGTAAATTCTTCCCCCAAACCTGCCGTGGCGACCACATCTCAAATGACTCAATAGCCACCACCCGCCCATAAAGACCAACCCAAAGGATGCCCTACAGTATTTTGCTTTGATGCTATACAGAGAAACCCCCCTTTTAAGACCTCCACAGATCTGAGAAAATCAGGTCTTAAAAAGGAGGGAGTCTTAAAATGGAGGTCAATTTCCCAACGTGATAAACAGATAGTCTGAAAAACAAGGTCTTAAAAGGGGGGATGTCTTAAATCAGGGGGCAAGGGCGGATCTGGGGGGGGGTTACACGGGTTACGTAACCCCCCCCCCCCACCCCCCAAAAAAAGAGGTAATTTATTGGCTCAGGATGCACCAGATAGCTCTATTTTGCTTCTTTGGATAAAAACATTTTCCGGGGGGGCATGCCCCCGGACCCCCCTTGAAGCTTAGGTGCCTTCGGCGCCGTCAACTTGTATCTTCGCAGTCATTTTGTAACCCCCCCCTCCAAAGTGAATTGATCCGCCCTTGGGGGGTCTTAAAAGGGGGGTTCCACTGTACAATTCGCCTTTCCACACCAAGTACTCTTCGACTGTATTATCTTTTGCTGGACTGAAGTAGGCAAAAAAATCTTTACAAAATGACACCACCCACAGTAAGTTAGTGAGTAAGGCCTACTCGGTGAACTTAAATTTAAGTATCCCTGGACCCCTTTTCCTAGAGCAGAAACCTGTCGCAGAATATTGATCAGCCTTGCATATAAATGGCCTGATCCACAAAGCCAGTTATTTTTCTATGCTGGTCGTTGACAGGCTTCCTTCATTCTCCCTCTCTTTCTTGCCAGGTCCTTTGAGTAGATTTTGAGTAAATTTGAGTGTGTGGAGTGTGTGGAGTGAGTGAGTGTGTGTGTGTTTGTGTTTGTGTGTGTGTGTGTGTGTGTGTGTGCCCAAAACAGATGATAATGATGCATTATATATATACATGACAACAATGATGATGATAATGATGTCATGTCCATGAGGTGCCACTCAGACAGACCACATCCACAAAGTGTCATTAAATATATGTTTGGATGTCAGTGACCTCATTATAACTAGGATTATCCCTCTTACAGTTACAGTGAATTACTTTTGTGCATCAATACATTAATGCACTGCTAATGTAAACACTCTGTTCTAGATTGTGTCTGATTCCCCAACCAACGCTATTTGTAACTCCCAACCTCAGAACTTTCTTTGACCCTTAAAAAATAAAGCACACCTAAAAATGACAAAATTCAATTTTACAGACTTTACAAAAAACTGAGAAAAAAATAAAAGACCCTAATTTTTTTAGGGTCTTGTGTTAACCCGTGATTTGTAAAAATGTAAACACCCCGTGATTCCAGTCATCAGAAACAAACGTTTTTTGTTTTGTTTGGCCCTATTCTAGTTAGTGAAATTTCACACCTAGTTAAGGAAAAAACTAATCTGTGTAAACCAAGAAAATGTGCGAGGAGGAAGTAAGGGTGTGAAATTGCTGGGGCGGAAAGAGGTCAAGAGAGGGAAGGATGAAGTTGAATTAAAGTAGTTATACAGGCACCAATTACCATCACATGTCTTGAATCCTGAGCAGCACTACCACACATCGTAGTTTTCAAGCAGAAGGTAATCACTGGAAGAAATAGAATACTCCTGTGGGTGTGATCATGCCTAATGAAAAAACTGTCATGTCGCAGGTGTTTAAAAAAAAACAAGTCGCGTAAGGCGAAAATACAACATTTAGTCAAGTAGCTGTCGAACTCACAGAATGAAACTGAACGCAATGCAACGCAGCAAGACCGTATACTCGTAGTCCACCGCTCACAGCATAGGCAGTGAAATTGACAAGAAGAGCGGGGTAGTAGTTGCGCTGAGAAGGATAGCACGCTTTTCTGTACCTCTCTTCGTTTTAACTTTCTGAGCGTGTTTTTAATCCAAAAATATCATATCTATATGTTTTTGGAATCAGGAACCGACAAGGAATAAGATGAAAGTGTTTTTAAATTGATTTGGAAAATTTAATTTTGATAATAATTTTTATATATTTAATTTTCAGAGCTTGTTTTTAATCCAAATATAACATATTTATATGTTTTTGGAATCAGCAAATGATGGAGAATAAGATAAACGTAAATTTGGATCGTTTTATAACAATTTTTTTTTTTACAATTTTCAGATTTTTAATGACCAAAGTCATTAATTAATTTTTAAGCCACCACGCTGAAATGCAATACCGAAGTCCGGGCTTCGTCGAACATTACCCGACCAAAATTTCAACCAGTTTGGTTGAAAAATGAGGGCGTGACAGTGCCGCCTCAACTTTCACGAAAAGCCGGATATGACTCATCAAAGACATTTATCAAAAAAATGAAAAAAACGTCTGAGGATATCATACCCAGGAACTCTCATGTCAAATTTCATAAAGATCGGTCCAGTAGTTTAGTCTGAATCGCTCTACACACACACACACACACACACACACGCACATACACCACGACCCTCGTCTTGATTCCCCCCTCTACGTTAAAACATTTAGTCAAAACTTGACTAAATGTAAAAAGCAGACAAGAAACTGAGGGAGGATGGTGACCGCAGGAATAGAACAACAGTAGAACCTGTCAATAACTACCACGTACGGAATGGACCGATTAAATTGCTTCGGCGGTCGTTAAACTTAAAGACAGCTGGTCGTTATATATATGGAAAGGTTAAACTATAAATATATAGAAAAAAATGGCCAGGGATCTTTTTCATTGGTCGTAATGAGCAGGTGGTCATTATCACGAGGTATAGGTGCAAGGATGGGGGGCCCGGGTAGCTCAGGTGGTAGAGCACTGGACTTGTGATCGAAAGGTCGCTGGTTCGAATCCAGGCCGGGACGGACACAGGTCAACCTTAGGCCAAAAAAAAAAATTGTCTGTTTCTGGTAACATGGCTAAAATAAATAGGGTCGGTAGGTAGGGATTTTTTTTATTTTTATTTTTTTTTTTTACCCCAAATGTAGACCAATAAAACTAACTTTAAAAATCGCGCAAAGAGACTGGATTCACTATACATAGAGACAAGACACTCAACACATTTACAAATCGTCAGCGGACTTTCGTTTTCACACGTTTTTGTTGTTCATTTTCTCACCCTGTCCTTTACCACCAAAAAAAGAAAAAAAAAAAATTGAGTTTGGAAAAAAAAAGTTTAGGGTCGGCGCCGCAATTTAGGGTCGGTCGGGTGACCAGAAACAGACAATTTTTTTTTTGTGGCCTTATGTACAGACCCAGAGACGGTATCCATCTCCCACCCCCGTGTCACCACAGTGGCACGTAAAAGACCTCAGTCATTCTGCCATAAGTGCAGATGGCTGATACCACCTATAAACACGCATACACTTGTATATATATCTCATCTAAAGTCGGGTTAAAACCCGGGAACATGCCCCTAATAGCTTTGCAGTGAGGGCGTAAAACTTGAATTTCTCTCAGGTGCAAGGACAGGCTTGACAGCAGATATCTGACCCAAAGGCAGAACAGTTCTGGTAGTGGAAATTTTAAGTTTCTGCCTCAGATCGCTCAGCTTTAAAACTTCAAACAACCTGACGAACATGTGGTCATGTGCAACAAAAACTGCCACGCACACGGTTAAACATAAAAAGCCAAGACATAAACGGGGAGGAGGGTGAAGGCAGGAAGATAACCTGCATCTTTGAGTCAGTTTGATCCAGCGGCACTGCAACCCGACTATAGATCGAATGACACTGAAGAGTAAAGTAACCTATAATTTCAAACGAAAATACTCACTTTCAGACAATCCTGCGAGCATGCCCAACAAAATACCACACACTCAAAAAGCAAAGACGAATGCGTGATAAACTGGAGAAGGAAGAGGTTGGGGAGATGGCACAGCAGTTGACGACAGATAAACCAGATTAAACCTACAATTTTAAACATTAACAACATGCTCTCATACAATCGATCTACACGCCTGTCCAATGAAAAACTGCCACACAAATTCAAAAAGAAAAGGTTGAAATCGATTACTAGACTTACCTTGTAATCGTGAGACCACCGGTGACCAAAATAACGACGGTGAACTTGGTACACGACGCCGAACCAACCCGATGACTCGAAGACACGCACACACACCCCGTCCTCTGCTAATTGCTATGCTTTCACACTGGGGCAAAATCAGCTTCCACCATCATAGTCGTATCCTTTCTTCCTTCACAAAAATTGGATGTATGTGGATTTTATTCCTGTTTTATCTCCAGACGCTGAGAAACTCGTAGAAATGTGAACAAGTGCTGTTTGTTGAGTGGCAACAACTCCGCGAATGTTTCTGCGGGAGGCTACTCCAAATACTTTGGGGGGGGTTCTTGGAGTAAGGAGTACGCTCCCTCTGTTTTGACGACGCCTGACAACTCGGAACTGCTTGTAGTACCTTCGCCTGTGGTAGTACCTCCAAGGTCTCCCCCCTTCGCGGACAACACACAGACACTCACACACACACACACACAAAGGGGGGGGGGGGGGGGATATTCTTACAAGTGCTCTGTCTCTCTTTCTGTTTGTATAAGTCTCTATCTCTGCCTCTTTCCCTCTCTGTCTCTGTCTGCCTGACTGTCTGTCTGTCTGTCTTCTCTCTCTCTCTATCTCTGGATTTAGACAGTCACTTTTTTGAAAATGTCTTCCAAGCCGGCTGTAGGCCTACGTATTTACGGACAGATTTTCATTTTGTGTAGATGTATTACCGTACTAACCCCCTTTCTGGGGGCAAGGAAATAAACCTCTCTCTCTCTCTCTCTCTCTCTCTCTCTCTCTCTCTCTCTCTCTCTCTCTTTCAAATTAAAATGTCCCTATACATCGCAGGCGGCTTGTCATGAGGGATTCATTGCTTCAAATTCAGTGAATAGTCGAAGGGGCAGCATTAACTTTAAAACAGGAGAAAGGTCATTGCCAAAGGTAATACATGTATTTGTTTTTAGATTCTTCATTTTGGAACTTAATAATAGCAGTCTATTTTCCTGAGATCTTTAAAAGTTTGATTAATGTTTTTCACTTAGGGAAATGTAACTCAGTTCTCTCTGCAGGAAACTGACAAAGTTTCTTGCTCAGTCAAGCCTACCCATGCTACCGGTGCTCCCATATCTCATCATCATCATCATCATGTGTGTTTGTGTGTGTGTGTGTGTGTTTGTAGCTTTTTTCTGTCATGTAAGCCCATCTTGTTCTTGTTACGGTTGTTGTTTTGTCTCAGTTATTTGTATGCTTTCTATGCTCGTTTAATGTTTGCTTTGTTTTAGAATGAAATTGTAAAGCGCCTGGAGCTAATTGATGGGACTTGCTCTATGCTTATAGAAAAGTTATTTATTTATCATCATCATCATCAGTCTCCTGACTGGGACAGTCGTTGGGGGAACGTGAGAATGATCAGAAGAGACAGAAACCCTTCTCTGGGCTGCTCTAAGCCTGTCATTAATTGGGCGAAGTTGACTACACGAAGTATGTTTCATTTCATTTCATTTCATTTTCATTTCATTTTTTTCATTTTCATTACTTTATTGTCCCATCGCTGGGAAGTTGACTACACGAAGTATGTTTCATTTCATTTCATTTCATTTTCATTTCATTTTTTTCATTTTCATTACTTTATTGTCCCATCGCTGGGAAATTCGGGTCGCTTCCTCCCAGTGGAAAGCTAGCAGCAACGGAGTCGCGCTACCCAGGTGTCTGCGTGTTTAAGTGTATTCAGCCACCTGCACTTATGGCAGAATGACCAAGGTCTTTTACGTGCCATTGTGATGACACGGGGGTGGGACATGGCTTCCGTCTCTGGGTCTGCACATAAAGTTGACCCGTGTCCGTCCCGGCCCGAATTCGAACTTGCGACCTTCCGATCACAAGTCCAGTGCTCTACCAACTGAGCTACCGGGCCCCCCTTGTTACCTGTTGTTATTTTTCATTTTCATTTTCATTTTTCACGAAGCTGGCCACACGCCATTAGGGGCCGTCGACTGGTCAGGAAAGCTCATCTGTGTCAATTCTTTTATCTCCCATATCTATCTCCCAGCAAACGCTAAAGCATTTTTGGTTCAATTTAATTTGTTAAAGAGTGTGTGTGGGTATGTGCGCGCACGTGTTTGTGTGTTTCTTGCGATTAGAAATTTCTTATGGTACATACTTGCACGATTGTAAAATGTGCTGCACACGTATATCATTGTGTGTATGTACTTGTATGTGTGTTTGTTTGACGCTTATGGCACTATCTTCCACGAGTGAAGTTTAAGTCTGTTTAATACCGTATGGATTGGTTGGAAGATGTGTAGATTTGGTGCATGGTCTAACTTCCAGAACTTTTGTTGTTGTTGCTGCAACTTTTGCTGCATGTGTTTGTCACACACACACACACACACAGAGTCTGTCTATCTCACAAACACACATACACGCACTCTGTCTCACACAGAGATAGACAGACATACAAATATCAGTACATACTAGCATACATGCACAAAACACACGCACTTCCTTTCTCTCAGCAACACAGATATAAAAAAAAAAGTGATACAAAGTCAACCAAATTTACACCATGAAGTATTCACTTTTACTCGAAGAAGCAATGTCAGTATGTTCAAGAGACAAGAACGGTCACATCTTCACTCATATCACATGATCAGTTTATCACTCGCAAACACTGTACATATTAAGTTCAATAAATAGTGTATTTCACATCCTCATGAGATATGACGAGTCACAGAAGTATCACACAGGAACAACAAAAATCACAAAGAACGATGATCAAAACAACACAATCTTTTGCCTTAATCAAGGGAGTGAGAACTGCTTGGAGTGGAGGCATTGATATTCTTATTTGTTACACAAATCAAACTTAACAGGATGACCTTGCTCTAATCACCTCACTCTCTCGAGAAACTACAAGCATATCAAAGAAATGAAATACTATTTGAAGTGAATATCAGAAATACACTTGTGTGAATATCCCTTGATTCAAACACAATAAATGCTGTCAGTGAGAATTCCCTGAATGTTGTTGAACATTGTCAACAACAACAAAACACAAAAGAAAAAAAAAAGAGAATAAAAATCTACCTAATGTTTCTTTCTTTCTTTATTTGGTGTTTAACGTCGTTTTCAACCACGAAGGTTATATCGCGACCGGGAAAGGGGGGGAGATGGGATAGATCGAGCCACTTGTTAATTGTTTCTTGTTCACACAAGCACTAATCAAAACACTGCTCCAGGGGCTTGCAAGGTAGTACAATATATTACCTTACTGGGAGAATGCAAGTTTCCAGTACAAAGGACTTAACATTTCTTACATACTGCTTGACTAAAATCTTAACAAACATTGACTATATTCTATACAAGAAACACTTCACTCACTCAGATATTGCATTTGGTGTTTTTACACTGGTTGTTATTATAAATTAATACATTTTGTATTCTAGATATATGTCTTTAAAAATAAGAAAAGGGGATCCAAGCAACAACAGAAGTACACAAAAAATAATCCAAATCTGACAAAATCCAGGGCGGTCTTAAAACCTGATCCCCTGAGTAAGTGTGTGTGTGTGTGTGTGTGTGTGTGTGTGTGTGTGTACGTGTGTGCATGTGTTTGTGGACTGGAATGGCGATATGGGTAATGCTGGTTGCAAACTTTCCCTAGTTAGAAGTATACAATCTAAGGGATCATTATGGGGAAGTTTTGTCCAATTGGACCTTAAAAAGTTCAAGGGGCATTAGCTGTGCTGTAATTTAATACCCCTGTAATAATTTGCTCAGAAATGCTTCCTAACTATGGTAAATAATTAAATGAATTTAAATCGGTGAGCGGTTTTCTTCTTCCACTCTGGTGTGTTAGGAGTCCCAATTCCCATTGGTCATCATACTTTATTTAGTCCTGATGGGTACGCATTCACCAAAGCAGATAGAAACCAGTGGATTCAGGAAATCAAACCTGCAATCTAGCAAACCCATGTAAATGCTGTGCTGTACCGGGCTAAAACGCATAGCGTAAACATTAAACACACTGTCCATTGGACAATATACATGGTATGGAAAGACTACGGAACACAGCATTTACATCTGTAAAATGGAAAACTCAAACGCTACTCCTCGTGTGTGTTGAGATCTATTCAACCCCCAAACCAATCTCTGTAGCTCTTTGGGTGATTTCAAATCTGTAACCTTCAGCAACAGCGTATGAAAACGCATTCCTCTCAGGGGTGAAGAGTGGGACGAAATCAAAATGGAGGCTTAGCTGAAAGAAGTGAAAAATTAAATTCCAGTCAGGAAATGCTACCCTAATCACAGCCGCTTGAAATTTCAATAATAGAGCGCTCAAACTCTTATCGTAAGGTATTCCTAGCGTGTGGTGACAGTTACAACTCCCAACCCGAACTGGATATCTCTTGGAACGATTAGAGGCAATGTTTTTGGTCTATCATATATTCTTTTAATGTCCGACTTATAAAACAGAAGGTTTTTTCTTCATACCTACCTTCAACCCATTTGACTATTCAGGACGCATTCAATTTTGTTTCCTTTCTCAATGTATGGACAAAACAGCGATCAAGATAATGTTAGTACAGAGCAATTACGGTAAGTGAGGACAGAACAAAAATAGGTGAGGACAGGAAAGGAATCAATTTACCTATTATTTCTGTACAGAAATATACTGATTTCCTCCCTTGAGATTCAAATGCACAGGGAGACCCGATTGTTAATCAGTGATGACACTTTTTAGCACAAACATAAAGACATACATGTAATTAAAAAAAAAAAATGAAGGCATAAAAAGCTGGTCCAGTGAGGCCAACATTTTTTAACAATCAGAATCTAGCTTAAACAGAAAATCAAGCAAAAACATGCAACCTCCCCCACCCCATAAATGACACATTTATATATACATTCTCAGTAGATTATAAAGATTCTTTTTTTTACCTCTGTTTTTAAGGATGTGCCTTACAATAAAAAAAGAAGGGCAAAGCCCATACGACTCACATGCTTGACCTTGACATGAAGGTCAAATAACTAAACCTAGCAATGACATCATACACTAAGAACTGCTTTACACATTTTTCCTACCAAAATACATGTGACCTTGACCCAAGGTCAAGGACATCCAAGGTCATGCAACACAAAGCTGTTAATTCAAGACATAGGAAGTACAATGGTGCTTATTGGCTCTTTCTACCATGAGATATGGTCACTTTTAGTGGTTCACTACCTTATTTTGGTCACATTTCATAAGGGTCAAAGTGACCTTGACCTTGATCATATGTGACCAAATGTGTCTCATGATGAAAGCATAACATGTGCCCCACATAATTTTTAAGTTTGAAACAGTTATCTTCCATAGTTCAGGGTCAAGGTCACTTCAAAATATGTATACAATCCAACTTTGAAGAGCTCCTGTGACCTTGACCTTGAAGCAAGGTAAACCAAACTGGTATCAAAAGATGGGGCTTACTTTGCCCTATATATCATATATAGGTGAGGTATTCAATCTCAAAAACTTCAGAAAAAATGGGAAAAATGTGAAAAATAGCTGTTTTTTAGACAACATTTATGGCCCCTGCGACCTTGACCTTGAAGCAAGGTCAAGATGCTATGTATGTTTTTTGGGGCCTTGTCATCATACACCATCTTGCCAAATTTGGTACTGATAGACTGAATAGTGTCCAAGAAATATCCAACGTTAAAGTTTTCCGGACGGACGTCCGGACGGACGTCCGGACGGACGGACGGACGGACGGACGGACGACTCGGGTGAGTACATAGACTCACTTTTGCTTCGCATGTGAGTCAAAAAACACCTGCTGAATGGGAAAGTACACCGAGTCCTCCAAACAACAAAAGAACGATAATAACAGAAGTAGCAGATATGAGCAACAAACTTCTGTGAAAACAAACAAAACTCAGATCTTTTCTTTATTTGGTGTTTAACGTCGTTTTCAACCACGAAGGTTATATCGCGACGGGGAAAGGGGGGGAGATGGGATAGAGCCACTTGTTAATTGTTTCTTGTTCACAAAAGCACTAATCAAAAAATTGCTCCAGGGGCTTGCAACGTAGTACAATATATTACCTTGCTGGGAGAATGCAAGTTTCCAGTACAAAGGACTTAACATTTCTTACATACTGCTTGACTAAAATCTTTACAAACATTGACTATATTCTATACAAGAAACACTTAACAAGGGTAAAAGGAGAAACAGAATCCGTTAGTCGCCTCTTACGACATGCTGAGGAGCATCGGGTAAATTCTTCCCCCTAACCCGCGGGGGGTACAAAACTCAGATGATTGTCACAGAATGCCAGAAACTTTCCACACACAAAATTTAGCAGTATATTTATCAAACAATTTCATCCCACATATCTGCATAACTTTGCAGGATTTTCTGCTGTTACGGAAAACTAAAACACACAGTTGACATTTGTGCCATCATTGCACAGACGATAACGAGATCCACATTTTGGTTGACAGATCATTCACATTGGCAGAACCAATGAGAATAATATGCACTGATCTGACATTTTGAGGTAGGAAACACAGGTTGGCTTGTGTTCTATTATATACACATTGTAATCTGCATCGGTATGCTACCAGAAGATCTGCTGTACTCTACATTTTTAGTGGCAGACTACACCATATTATGTAACCCTCCACCACGGAATGAGTTGCATGTCACCTTTGCATGATTTAAAAATTTTTTTTTTACATTTTCTTAAAGAGTTTGTTATGCTCCATCCAATGGTGAAAACCGTTTTAGAAAAGAGCGAAAACTGTTCGAGTTATAAGCCTGTGATTAAGATGACCCTCACACTGATACCCGACACCCCCCGGACGTATAATTATTAGACCCAGCACAGTGTACACCACATGTACATTGGGGTGTGCACGTTAAAGATACCACGATTGACAAAAGGGTCTTTCCTGGCAAAATTGTATAGGCATAGATAAAAAATGTCCACCAAAATACCCGTGTGACTTGGAATAATAGGCCGTGAAAAGTAGGATATGCGCCGAAATGGCTGCGATCTGCTGGCCGATGTGAATACGTGATGTATTGTGTAAAAAAATTCCATCTCACACGGCATAAATAAATCCCTGCGCCTTGAATATGTGCGCGATATAAATTGCATAAAATAACAAGAAGGGCAAAGCCCATACGACTCACATGCTTGACCTTGACCTTTACATGACCTTGACCTTCAGGGTCAAGGTCAAATAACTAAACCTAGCAATGACATCATACACTAAGAACTGCTTTACACATTTTTCCTACCAAAATACATGTGACCTTGACCCAAGGTCAAGGTCATCCAAGGTCATGCAACACAAAGCTGTTAATTCAAGACATAGGAAGTACAATGGTGCTTATTGGCTCTTTCTACCATGAGATATGGTCACTTTTAGTGGTTCACCTTATTTTGGTCACATTTCATAAGGGTCAAAGTGACCTTGACCTTGATCATATGTGACCAAATGTGTCTCATGATGAAAGCATAACATGTGCCCCACATAATTTTTAAGTTTGAAACAGTTATCTTCCATAGTTCAGGGTCAAGGTCACTTCAAAATATGTATACAATCCAACTTTGAAGAGCTCCTGTGACCTTGACCTTGAAGCAAGGTAAACCAAACTGATATCAAAAGATGGGGCTTACTTTGCCCTATATATCATATATAGGTGAGGTATTGAATCTCAAAAACTTCAGAGAAAATGGGAAAAATTTGAAAAATAGCTGTTTTTTAGACAACATTTATGGCCCCTGCGACCTTGACCTTGAAGCAAGGTCAAGATGCTATGTGTGTTTTTTGGGGCCTTGTCATCATACACCATCTTGCCAAATTTGGTACTGATAGACTGAATAGTGTCCAAGAAATATCCAACCTTAAAGTTTTCCGGACGGACGGACGGACGACTCGGGTGAGTACATAGACTCACTTTTGCTTCGCATGTGAGTCAAAAATTAAAAAAATAAAAATCCCTGCGCTTAGAACTGTACCCACGGAATACGCGCGATAAAAGCCTCATATTGATTGATTGAGAACCGCGCGAGGTGACATCCGACTCATTCCGTGGTGGAGGGTCAACCATGGACAGTGCAACAACACTTTTAAGATTCCAAACCCCCCCCAGTATTCTAAGTTTTTCTGTTCATAGCCGCTGTAAATTTACCTCCAGTTTAGATTCCATAAGTTTCCCCCTATTTTAAGATCTGACTTTCTCAGTTTTGGGTGGCCCTAAAACAGAATATAACAGGCACATGCATGTTACAACTTTCTTTTTCATATTGTGCATCTGTGAAATGTTATGACATCATATTAATTCAGGTCAACCCAGATTACAAGCCAATCTTTTTTAAATGCCTGGACAATGTAACACCACATTAATTCAACATACAGTACTTGGCATACAATATAAATGGAATGTTTCTTTGACAAATTACTAGCTGAAGATGTCCCACTATCACAATTCTGGGAATACCAAGCACACACATGAAATGAAGATAAAAGATACAACACTAAAATCCCACCATAAAAAAACTTGATTGATGAAAATCAGCAACTGTACATTCTTCCATCTGGAATAAAGGATTAACATATAATCAGTTTGAAAATTAAGTCATTAGTTTGATTTCTCTTTCAATATTACTTGATTTTTCCATTTCAAAATATACATATCACACATGGTCCCTCTTCATACTGCAAATCAACAGTAATCTGTCAAAAAATCTTCCAAATCACATATTTCTTAAGAACCTCTTCATATCTGAATTTGGTGAACAAATAACTTTGGTATGTAGTTTGATTTTAAAAAAGACCAAAGAGTACTTGTTCTGATTAAACTCTCATTACTCAAAAACAAAACAAGAACAATATCTCATTACTGAAAAAAACAAACAAAGCACATATAACACAAGTAAAAGGAGTTAAACATGGCATACTTTCAACCGACAGCTGCTTTCAAAAGGTTCGTTCAAAAGATTCTGTCCTCTGTTCAATGTGGACATGAAAACAAAATGAAGGCAGTGAATCCAATATTGCAAAATTACAGAGATAATGAAGTGTTTCAAAGGAAAAGAAAGAAAGAGGCACACTTCAAAACTCTATGTACTGTACTGGCATATATGCTCTCTCACACACACCTTAAGTTGGATTCACACCATTTGGTGCGTGTCTAAACATATGTGAAACTTAAAGATACAGAATACTTCTGTGTCATAAACCTTATATTCTACGGCGCAACAAAAAATATGTGACTAAAAGCTGATTTTGATTACAATGTGAATTTTACACATCTAATTTTGATTACAAAGTAAATTCTATACCTTTTCAGACATGGTCTGGACAAATGGACATGTAGTCAAACCCTCCTCCATTGCTTGCATTTTTCTCTCTATATATAAGTACTAGATGATTACCCGCTTCGCCGGGTACCGGCTTCGCCGGGAAGAAGTAGAGCCGAATGAAGCCGGGTACCCGGCTTTGCCGAGTGAGTGGCGCCATGTACGCCGGCTTCGCGCACCATACGCGATTGACGCCACACGAAGGAAAACTTCTAAAAATAGTAACGGGAATATGGATTGAGCGTTGTGGACAGTGACCTTCTAAAAATAGTAACGGGAATATGGATTGACGCCACACGAAGGAAGGGAGATAAACGCAAAACACTGGAGAAGATAAAGAAGAGTTACTGGGAATGGATCTGGGAAGATGAACAGAAAAACCAAAATCGGTTCAGCGCTGCGCGCTGAGAGCACGTGTTGAAAATTCTCATCGACCAGGTCGTGTCCGGGGTCTACCTGAATATGCCCACCAAATTTGAAGCAGATCCATCGAGAACTTTGGCCATGCATCGCGAACACACACACACACAGACAGACAGACACAAGTCGTATATATATATAGATAGATACATACTGCTTGCCGGTATAAGGCCAAAAATAGAGCATCATGGGCTCTCCATTTTTTTCTCAAAGTTTTGCCTATACTTTTTTTTCACTTTCACAGTGCTACTTTTATTGTTGGAGGTAACCCAGACCTGTTTATCCTAAACCCGAGGCAAGAGTACTTTCCCAAAAAGTTGAGTGTATTTTTCAAAAAGTTGGTGTACTTTGCAAGCAAAGCCATATGGGCTAGGGAAAATGTACGCGTGGGTGCAAACGTGTTTGTGTAAGAATAGCATGCCTTGTGAACACCTTCAGAATTTAACTCCTTCCAATACAACAGGGATAAAACAATTTTATTTACCTGTCAGTTTATAGCATTATAACCAGTGTCTTCCAAACAGATTGATAATGAAAAGATGAAGTTCGTGAAATAACATCTGCGGTTGACAGTGGCAAGTTCATTTTTACAATCATCTCAGAAAACCTTGCTTCAGCACGGACTACAGCCTTTTCTTTTGGCAGGATATGCTTTGCGGGAATGAACTTCATAATTCCTTGGCAGCTCAGTTTCAGCGGATATCTTTGCAGCAACCTTGTCCAGGTGTGTTTTGGAAATGCAGTCTCGTTCGATGTCATATTTCCCAGCATGGGCAACGGAGAAATCTGATTTACAATACTTGCAGTGTGCATGACTTTTTCCCATAGTAGACCACAGGCGGAAGGTATCGTTCACTGGACCACTACTTCCAGTGGTCCAGTGAACGATACCTTCCGCCTGTGAGTAGACTCCACAATTCCTGGCTCTTTCTTATATTTCTCCAAGAAAATCTGCTGCTTCTGCTGTTTAGACTTAAATTGGTACAGTCAGCCGAAACTGACACATTTTACTGCTTCATTTTGCCACGATTGTCCAGACGATCGCACATGCCAACAACTGAGCAAGGTTTCCACAGCTGAAGACTCGCTGTCATGGTTATCTCCCTTCGACCGAAACCGGTATCAGTTGTACCATCCCGTAATCAGCACACCAACACCGGAAAACGTATTCTAGACTTTTTCTTATGCGTATTTTGTGCGTGTGTCGCGTATTTGCGTACCGATAATAATTTGGCGTACAAAATACGCCCAAATCGTACTGGTAAACAGGTCTGGTAACCCAAGGAAACAAAAGAATGTGTTCTGGTGCTCATGCAGTGTTAACAAACTATTCAAGATTTAAATTACACCTGAATGCTTTTGTGCATCGCAGGGGTACGTCAATGACTAATCTAGACAGTGCCACCTCCATTCTGACTTTCTTAAGAAAGCAACCTGAAATTCCTGGAGGAATGTTTTTACTGGCAAAAAGTATGCCAAATATGCACTTAAAACAAAACAATATGTTTTGGATTCACACCATTTGTTCTGTGTCTAAACATATGTGAAACATAATAAACCCTATATTCTACCGCGCAACAAAAATATGTGACCAAAGGCTGATTTTGATTGCTATGTGAATTATATGTTTTTTCCTCGGCCCTAATGTTACTACTCAAGGACACTTTTTGTCTCCCCTGAAAAACACAAACTCTAGATTACAGAACTTACATCTGACATGAAATCAGGATGATTTGTAGACGATAACATATCTATTTACAACTTTTTATAAGGACATCCAGACTGTTAACATACTGACTTAAATGCAGCAAATGCAAAATCCTGGAAATTACATTATATGTTGAACACACACACACACACACACACACACACACACACACACACACACACACACACACACACACACACACACTCTCCCTCATCACAAACCTTGCACAACACTACAACAAAGTTAAATTCAATCAGCAACAACAATAACATTTTCATAAAATACAGACTGACAAAAAGGGACACTTCTTCACATATGCTTCAAGGAGTAAATAACAAGTAGGAAAACCAGTCAGGAGGTTTGAAATACATGCACGTACTTTGTGCACAGAAAAACCACACCCATCTTCATGTTTCGTTATCACAGATTCATTTTGTTTCAGCCAGTCCAGGTCAGCTTTACGAACTAACTTAAATCAGCTGATATGCTGACACAGTCATCACAAGTTTCAAGCCTTTTCGTGCAGAAAGCTGACAATTTAAAGCCAATCTAAGAATGATAATCTTTATCTTCAACACAGTTTTGGCTGTGCTACCTTACACTGATTTCTCCAGGGAATGGCGAACAGGCAGGGTTTACAAAATCTAAAGCTGAAGATATAGTAAGCATAAACTTTTTACAAAAAAACAGAGACAGTGTATTCCCTTTCAGAGTTTGATAACAACTTGAAATATGTGCACAAATCTTTCTATGTGACCAAAAATTAAAGTCAAAATTACAAATGATAAAATTGACAAATGTGGCCTGAAGAATAATCTTTTACAATTTCTTTGATGTTTGTTTTGTTTTGTTAAGGACATAAAATCTTGTTTATTTCTGCACAAACAGAGAACCGTTTGGGCTGTACTGGTGCAGGACAAAGTAAAAGCCCGCAGCGCTTTGCACACGGCTGCTAGGTCATTCAGTAACAAATTGGTACATCTGCTGAACAGTCAACATGAACACTCAAATCAGCAATTTCAGTGAGCGCTTTAATGTCACAGTGACATTCAGAAATTAAATGCAAGGCTTTGAGGATATTTCTGAGTGTTCACATCAAGCATCTGAGCAAGAGACTGTACACACAAAGATGCTGAAGAAAGCAGTCCAGGTTTCACGTTCACCTTCTATATATTACACTAACACACTCAATCACAACCCTCTCACACACACACACACACACACACACACACACACACACACACACACACACACACACACACCTTTCCAAAAACACATCCCTTTTACCTTTGATTTCAGAAAGGACTAGCAATAATAATAAGATCACAGAAGTTTCGATACAACCAACTAACCGGCACACCTTGCAGATGAATGCAATCTGTAGAAAACAAAAGAGGCACAAATGGCCTCTGAATGGTCTCCATTTGAGTCCGCCAGTCTTATTCAGGCTGGTAAAGCCACTCCTCAGGTGAAAGAAGAGGCAGCAAAGAGGTCAATATGCCGTTTTATTTTGCAGTTGGGCAGTCTTCAGAGGCAGTATAAACCTGTAGAGATTTCAATGACTGGTGCACCTGCAAAACAGACACACAAATAATATTAACTGTCTTATTATTTTCTGTGAAGTAGCTATGGAACAGGAAGGTTATAATTATTATTCTCTACACACATGCACGCACGACACACACGCATGCACACACACACACTTTGATTTGAAGCTTGAACAATAATGTATGCCACTTAGCAAAACAACAGAAGCCATCTGACTGACTATTAGTCAACAGGATATTTGTTTGGGAATATTCTTTTTTGATTAGCAATTACACAGGTTCTTGTAGGAAGAGGATCTCATATAAACTCTTAAGAAAAATCAGCAAGGTCAGCACATAGTACAGTGGAACTCCCCTTTTAAGACCTCCGAAAACCTGAACAAATCAGGTCTTAAAAAGGAGGGAGTCTTAAAATGGGGGTACATTTACAAAGGTTATGAACAGAAAATGTGAAAAAGCAAGGTCGTAAAAGAGAGGGAGTCTTAAAATGGGCGTTCATTTGCAAAGGTTATGAACAGACAATGTGAAAAAGCAAGGTCGTAAAAGAGAGGGAGTCTTAAAACGGGGGAGTCTTAAAAGGGGGTTCAACTGTAATACAAGAACACACAAAATGTGCACATTGTTTGTTTGTTTGTTCGTTCATGGGCTGAAACTCCCACGGCTTTTACGTGTATGACCGTTTTTACCCCGCCATTTAGGCAGCCATACGCCGCTTTCGGAGGAAGCATGCTGGGTATTTTCGTGTTTCTATAACCCACCGAACTCTGACATGGATTACAGGATCTTTTTCGTGCGCACTTGGTCTTGTGCTTGCGTGTACACACGGGGGTGTTCAGACACCGAGGAGAGTCTGCACACAAAGTTAACTCTGAGAAATAAATCTCTCGCCGAACGTGGGGACGAACTCACGCTGACAGCGGCCAACTGGATACAAATCCAGCGCGCTACCGACTGAGCTACATCCCCGCCCGATGTGCAGATGAAAAGTGCATCAGTTACCTGTTGCAGGATCTGAATGTTGGCTTTTAACACATCATGCAGCTGGTGTATTGTGGCCATGTGAGTCTGTGACTGCAGTGTGTAGATGCTGCCAAGCGTCTGTTCCCTGCAAAAACAACACCACAAAAACAGTTGGTCAATCAAGTTTATATGACTTTGATATGAATGACAAAAAAATCAACGCCTCTTCTACGACTATCAGGCACAAAAGATGCCGTAAATAATATGCTAGTCAGTCCATCCATTAAACAGTTCTTAGGAGTTATTGATTTACTTAATGACTGATTGATTATATGATGATCGATTTTCCTTGTCTTTTTGTTGTTGAAAGATTAATTTTTCTATCCAGCTTGTCTTGATGCCGGAAGGATGTGGTTGCCATTAGTTACCTGAAGCTGTGCTGCCTGCCCGGAGTCCACAGATGACTCATCTCCAGCCGTGTCTGCAGGAGGAGAATCTTGTAGGTCAGTCCCATTGCCGACAGCAACAGGAATACCACCCTGTGGGCAAGAAGTGAACTTACAAATAACCTGTCAGTATCCACTGTTACTTGGCAGAATGATATGATAAGAAAACAATAAAAATGTGCAGTGGTAACTGTGATGTGAGACCCCTGTGATGAAAGGACACCTCCTAATAAAGGACACCTTCTGCATTCCCTTTGTTTAGTATCTTGATCTAAATACACCTGTCATTATTACAGGACACCTGCAATGCAGGGACAGTTTTATCTGGTACCAAGGGTGTCCTTTTATTGCAGGTTAACTACTGCGCTCACCAGAAATGTAAACGCATACAAAACACAAATATAAACCAGTGTCAACGTTATGTCTTCATCAGTAAAAACAGTTTACTTTACCTGCTTATGCTTTGGTTCAGTATATTATATTTAATTTTTTCCCCTTCTAATTTTAGTCCTAACTAGCAATCTCTAGTTCAACATATTTGCCATCTCCCGTCATAAATGGTTTGTTACTGCCAACCTTTGGATCCTCAATCTTTATCTAATGAATGGAACTAATTGAAACAGTAAAAACAGTTTACTTTACCTGCTAATGTTTTGGGTCAGTAAATATATTTAATTTTTTCCCCTTCTAAGTCCAGTCCTAACTTGCAGTCTCTAGTTCAACATATTTGCCATCTCCTGTCATAAATGGTTTGTTACTGCCAACCATTGGATCCTCAGTCTTTATTTAATGACTGGAACTAATTGGAACAAGTTTCTCCACTCTGGAACATTCTTTCCCCTTGCTACTCAGCTCTGTCTGTGTGTCAGTGTGTATGTGTGTGTGTGTGTGTGTGTGTGTGTGAGTGTGAGTGTGTGTGTGTGTGTGTGTGTGTGTGTGACACTTACAATATGCTGCATATTGCCAGAAGTAAGTTGGTCCTTGGAGCTCTGTAAACGACCAAAAACACCATCAAACCTATGTACACATTTCACAATTTCAAAAATCGCCAGGACCAGTGTATCGAAAAGAATTTTTTTTAGAAAAAGGCGAGAAGAACAGAAAAAGAGAATTAAAATATTCCATTCTTTACTATCAAGAAATAATTTCAGAATATGTTCTTCCTAATTAGTGAATTGTGTTGACATTTTTCTTCTAAAGTTACTAACTGAATACAAATGGAAGCAAATGCAGACAGACAGACAGACACACACTCAAACACACACACAAACACACACACATGTATATGAAAGACAATCACTTACTTTTGAATTTTGACTGCAAAATTTGATAATGCCACAAACATCTTCCGGCAGTCTATGCCTGAAATAGAGAAAGCAGAAAAAGCATGAGTACCTTTCCACTGTTCTCCACAGTTCATGAAAAGCAAAGCATCACACTACGCAAATGAGAAAACAATTAACACCCCAGGGAACAATTCACACCCAAGAACAAGACTTTTTTTTTAACACAACTTAAACTCTGTGTAGCTCACATCCTTGTACAGTTACAGTGTGTGTGTTCTTTGAGTGTACAAGCATGCGTGTGTGTGTGTGTGTGTGCCTGTGTGTGTGTGCGTGTGTGTGTGTGTGTGTGTGTGTGTGTGTGTGTGTGTGTGTGTGCGTGTGTGTGTATGTGCCTGTGTGTGTGTGTGTGTGTGTGTGTGTGTGTGTGTGTGTGTGTGTGTGTGTGTGTGTGTGTGTGTGTGTGTGTGCCTGTGTGTGTGTGATAGAAGTGAAACTACCTGGAAGTGTCTGGCATTTTACATTAACAAAAAATCTGAAAGTACTGGCAGCAAAATCCCCATTCCCGTTTTTGATGACAACTTTTTTTCCCCTGCAGATATAACTAAATCAATGTGTTCATATGCCAAGATTGATTGGCAACCATAAATGAGTGACAAGCTTTTGTGGGAGCCAAGCTGTATGTGCTTCTTACGAATAATAAAATGGCTGATACAACCATAGTGTGTGTGTTCATGTATGGATGAGTATGTGCAAGCTTAAGTGCATGCCCCCCCCCCCCCCCCCCCCCCCCCCCACATACACTAATTGTGACCTGTAACAGAAATCAACATGCACAGAGAAACTGAACATAGCACGTACAAAATGACAGTCATTAATTACACTGATACGGCTTCAGCAATCTCCAGAACAGGCCACATGAGGTTTGCCGTCACATTGAAGTAATCTCAAAATATTAACTCTTCTTTCAGTATGTGATGTACGTCAATTTCAGGAGGGCGAATTCTGGAGATGGCCACTGCCTCACAAAAATCCACCTATGAACCTGTATCAAACTGGAACTAACCAACCAACAAAATCCACAAACTCACATCGTAATAAGAAGAGTCCAGGCACTTTGTCAGGCTGCTGGTCATTCCTGGAGTCTCGTCCACCCCCGTCACTGGTCCGACTAGCCATTGAGGACAGGCTGGGATCCATCAAGAGGCTGGGATCTGTTGGTACTCCCATGTCCTCATCTTCTGTCGTATCAGACTCCCCACTGACGTCGGCGCTGTGGGTCATGTCATCCTCAATGCGAGACCCGTTGACTAACGCTCGGCGACCAGCCTTAGTTGCCTGTTGGAATAGACAGGGAAGACCATGCACATGTTGCTTTATGGCTGCATGCTTCTTTTCCTTTCAGGGCTGAATGTGTGTGTACATGTGTGTGTGTGTGTGTGTGTGTGTGTGTGTGGGGTGTGTGTGTGTGTGTGTGTGTGTGTGTGTGCACTCAATCATGCATGCTTGTGTTTTCCAAGCCTGTGTTATGTGAACTTGGACTTTTTTTCTACAAGTTCAAATATATATCTGCATTTGGGGTGTCCAACCAGTATGTAACATAAAACCTGCACTGAAAGTAGAGTCTGGGAAATAAATGCATTCTTGAAATCATATGCTAGATATATCCCTTGTTGAATCAGGGAATCGACACCATTATAGGCCTGTGCAAGACTGATTTTCAACAAGATGCCTTCACCTCCCGCTCACAGCAGCTACACCCAAACTGAGTAAGTCATCTATGTTACTGCTGAGGTTTAATGAAGAAAAGTACTGAGGAACCCCCCTTTTAATATTTCCTGTCTTAAAGTTACTGTGCTTGACACTTCCAGGTGCACAGGCTTTTACTTTTAGTCATGCCTAAGGCGTCCATTGACCTTCTTACAAGGAGTCAAAAACAGCGAATATGTTTTACGAATTGTATCATTCTTTCTTTCTTTATTTGGTGTTTAACGTCGTTTTCAACCGTTCAAGGTTATATCGCGACGGGGAAAGGGGGGAGATGGGATAGAGCCACTTGTTAATTGTTTCTTGTTCACAAAAGCACTAATCAAAAAATTGGTCCAGGGGCTTGCAACGTAGTACAATATATGACCTAAAATCTTTACAAACATTGACTATATTCTATACAAGAAACACTTAACAAGGGTAAAAGGAGAAACAGAATCCGTTAGTCGCCTCTTACGACATGCTGGGGAGCATTGGGTAAATTCTTCCCCCTACCCCGCGGGGGGTAATTGTATCATTGTCTGGGCAGGAACTACAAAGCGTGGTCCTCGATCAGGCTCACATTGGGTCCCGCACTTCAACTAATTACATCAAAAGCCTACATGGAAGTCTGTAAACATCGGTGAGGGGGAGAATTCTTTCTATCTTGGGTGCTTTACGTCAAGACATTGTGTTTAACTACATAATAAACTGTAAAACTATTTGGGTCCATTTTGGCATACCGCACACATCCTTGAGCCCAAGAACATGATCACGGGAAATATTACATTATGGGGGAAAATGCGAACGTACAAACCGCATAAAGTTTCATTTGTCTGGCACTTTACACAAAAGGTATGCGAAGTCATCTGTGAGATAGTTGTGTACAGATTTTTACTGTTTATATCCTAATCTGCGACAAAATGACAAATCATTGCTCAAGCAACGCTGTGACCTGCACTGCATCTTTAAGACCTCCTCCTTTTCAAATACCATACTTTTTTGGAAAATGTTCTGTTCATTTGTTTGTTTGTTTGCTTAACGCCCAGCCGACCACGAAGGGCCATATCAGGGCGGTGCTGCTTTGACATATAACGTGCGCCACACACAAGACAGAAGTCGCAGCACAGGCTTCATGTCTCACCCAGTCACATTATTTTGACACCGGACCAACCAGTCCTAGCACTAACCCCATAATGCCAGACGCCAGGCGGAGCAGCCACTAGATTGCCAATTTTAAAGTCTTAGGTATGACCCGGCCGGGGTTCGAACCCACGACCTCCCGATCACGGGGCGGACGCCTAATACCACTAGGCCAACCGTGCCGGTCTGTTTTGTTCATTACCTCCAGAGATTTCTGTAAACCTCTTTCCCTTTCAAGACCTCATTTAACAACAACACGATTGTTGCTTTATTAAACAGTGAGTTCTACTCTATTATTTAAATACACCTGCGAGAGCAAATTAAATAAATAAGAGCATACTGAAATTTGACATGCAAGAAAAAATCCAGGGCAGTTTTGGGGTAAACTGAACGTTTCTCTTTATCTTTTGACAGTTTTTGGAAAAATTGATAAACATCACTCTTTATGTTAATTGTGTCAGATATCATCTCTAAGTTATGTGTACTTAGCACCTGACATTATATGTACAACACTATGTTATGAGAATTCTCAAATGGTACACTTTGGACGAATACAAAAAAGATACAAAGCAGTGTGTAGCTGTAAGGATGAAAATGGAGGTTGGGGTAAGACAAACCTTTCATAAAACAGGCAATAAAGTGGTGCTGAAAATGCAATATGAGATTTACACAAATGACAACATGCAACACCTACAAGTTATTATAGTTCCTAGATTTAAGTATACTGCCTTCTCTCTAAGGTTTGAGTTTATGATCAAATCATTAAACCTGATTATGTTAATTTGCAAGATTCTGGAGAGGAAAAAAACAACATAATATATATATATATATATACGACTAGTGTCTGTGTGTCTGTGTGTCTGTGCGCGATGCACGGCCAAAGTTCTCGATGGATCTGCTTCAAATTTGGTGGGCATATTCAGGTACACCCGGGACACAACCTGGTCGATGAGATATTTCAACACGTGCTTTCAGCGCGCAGCGCTGAACCGATTTTGTTTTTTGTGCTGAACCGATTTTTGTTTTCTGGATCCACTACCAGTAACTCTTCCTTATCTTCTCCAGTGTTTTTAGCCGCGATTATCTCCCTTCCTCCGTGCGGTGAGCATAGCCGGGTCCCCAGCGCAGCCGGGTATTTGGATCGACTTCTTCCCGGCGCAGCCGTACCCGGCGAAGCGGGTATTCATCTAGTATATAATATACTAGAGGAATACCCAGCCGGGGTGAATCGCGAGACAGAGACAGACAGCGTGGCGGTTCACCACAATCACCTTTGAAGGCGAAGTCCTGTCAAACGGGATTGAGAATTTTAGAGCTTATTTCTTAGCCCTATATTATCTGTTATGGCTTCTCAAATGCCAGAACATACAGACAGACAAAAGCCGCCAGACCCCATCACAAACAGAACTCTACAATCCACAGGTGTTGCCTCCACACACACACACACACACACACACACACATAGACACAGACACAGAAGCCGTATATATCTATCTATATATATAAATATATAGAGATAGATGACAGTGGATTTTTCGATAAATAGATTCGACCTTTGCACTTTTACAGTGAGGACAACTTAAGGGTACATGCAAGGAAAGCCCACAACTTCTATATCTATATCTATATATATATAGAGATAGATGACAGTGTATTTTTCGCGTGGCTATAAATTGATTCGACCTTTTCACTTTTACAGTAAGGACAACTTACGGGTACATGCAAGGAAAGCCCACAACTTCTAAGGCGAACAACTCTGCAGAGTCTGCTGTGAAGGGCGACGGTAGTCTCCCTGTCACACTCGACCCCCTTTGAATGAACTTGGTGGAATGGGAACAGCACGAAAATGATTCAGTGGCCTGAACATTTCATGTCATCGCTGTCGACGACGCCATATGTAACCGAGTGCCAAAACACCACAATCACCTTTGAAGGCGAAGTCCACTCAAACGGGATTGAGAATAACTGTTATGGCTTCTCGAAGGAAGGCCTGAACATACTGACATACCAAAGCCGCTAGACCACATCACAAACAGAACTCTACAATCCACAGGTGTTGCCCACACACACACACAAACACACACACACACAGAGAAGCCGTATATATATATGTATATCTATATCTATAAATATATAGAGATAGATGACAGTGTATATTTTGCGTAGCAATAAATTGATTCGACCTTTTCACTTTTACAGTAAGGACAACTTACGGGTGCAATCGTGACATTCTAAAAATAGTAACGTAGTAACGGGAATATGGATTGATGCCTCACGAAGGAAGGGAGATAAACGCTGAAAACACTGGAGAAGATAAGGAAGAGTTACTGGGAATGGATCCAGAGAAAAACCAAAATCGGTTCAGCGCTGCGCGCTGAGAGCACGTGTTGAAATATCTCATCGATGAGGTTGTGTCCGGGGTCTCTCTGAATAAGCCCACCAAATTTGAAGCAGATCCATCGAGAACTTTGGCCTTGCATCGCGCACAGATATACAGACACTAGTCGTATATATATATAGATACTTCATAAAGACTGTCATGCACATACAGTTTCAATAATGTTAAAGAAAAAGAATGTTCTGTTTTTATTTCCAATGCAATATGCATACAACTGTGAGAGCAAATGAGAGGTACATGATTTTATTCTCTTGCACAACTGTGAACTTAAGCACAAATATGATACTGATGAATCATAATGCACTTGCCATTCTTCCCCTGTTTATCTCACTCAATTCAGGAACACACAGAATGGAAAGTAGTATTATACCTTTTCTCCCTCAAATGGGATATAATCCTGCCAAGACTATTAGAAGTGTTTACACACACAATCCGCTGCAGTCAATGCAATACAATAATTACACATTAACATGCTTCCATTTGAAACTTTGAGATCGTCTTCGTGGATTGATGCCCGACCAAAGCTAATTGAAGCCCGACGGAGCGAAATTAGACTTTGGGAGGGCGTCAATCCACGATGAAGACCGAGAAGTTTCAAATGGAAGCATGTTAATGTTATTGTAATTCAATCTGACGACGATCTCTTTCCTGCTTTCATGCAATGGTAAACAGACAGAATTGGTTCTGTTCTGTTCACACACTACTTTCAGTCCACCTACCTGCAAGGGTCAAGTCCCAAGAAATATGTCATTTCGCAATCTGATCACTGACTGCTCCTGTTTTGTTTTCTTTCACATACATTTTCCCTTCTTTTTTGACGGGTTTCTGGACAGCAAACTCTAAAACAAACTCTTTTTATCACAAAAGCGATCTTTGGAATTGACTGACGTAGTCCGGAAGAATTCATGCATCAACTTACGTCACGTATTCGACGTCATCACTTCGCATACCTTATGGTCTCGGTATTTCGTTGGCCTTCATATTTCCTACTTGTAAAATGACCCTCAAAGCTAACCGAGACTAGTTGAGGTTGTATCAATGCGCCTCACCAGCAGGTGGTTAATGGCTTTTTTAGCGAGTGGTTATCGACAATTAATGACCGGTAATTTTTAATGAGTTGGCCGGGGCATTCTGACCAATCACAGGATCTGTTTCATTAAAACGCCAACTTGATTGAATTACAATACTTAATTATCCCAATTTCCAAATGTCATGTTGTGGCAGACAACATGACCATTGAACACCACGAACATATAAAAACATTAAACTATTTCAAGTCACAGCAAATGTGGAAGGTTTAAAGCTTGCAGCTGACAAAAATTTCAAGCTTTAAAATATTCTGTGATGGCAGAATGTCAGTAAAACTGGTGATTAGCTTAACTGTCTGGCAAAGCAACTAAATATGACTTGTCCATTGATCTAACCAATAACAAACACACTGGTCCAAAAAATGTATTTTAATTATGATTATTTTGAAACCTTCGGTAAATGGGACATTTTTGATGAACAAGAATGACTAATCCATAAGAACAAATTCAAAAGCTCCATAAATGCGCTTTGCTATTGAGGCTTATAGAATCATTTGGGAAATAATTCTCTTATCTTGAACTTGAAATAGTTTCAAAGTTAACATGATTCTCATGTAAAGTTGGCATGTAAAACTGATGGGCAATGATTATTTTCTTGCCTAACAGAGGTTTCAAAGAATAGGTACCATGCATATAGCAGAACTATTCACACAAAAATAACAGACTTAATTTTTTCAGACAATTGCTACAGTTGTTATAATTACAGTGATGAAACCAGACACGAAGTACGATCATTATTGCATCAGATTTTTAAGTAGGCCGTAGGAAATTGAGGGAAACAGGGAATCAATATCTCCTTTCTCACTGAAACCTGAGCGAAACATTCAGGTTGCAGCTCAAAAGCTGACACATTAGGCACACTCTTCATGCAATAACGACAAGACACAGTCCTTGTGATTATGAAAATGGAACTTAACCCAAGTCTTGTAGACTGAGGAACTTCACAGTACTGTATAACACATGATACAGTCCGCTTAGTGAACTTCAGACAAAGCATGCTGATCAGACACAGACACAACAACACCACAATCTACAACAACACTACCCTGTTAAGCACATGCTGAATTTCGCAAAATTATAACCCTCTCTGAACATGCTTAAATGCACAACCACACATACTACACGCCCTCCTCCCCCTCCCGCAGAAAACATGTATGCACACAGTCACTGTTCCGCACATAACGTCTATCAGCACGACCCACACATCTTTCTTTCTTTCTTTATTTGGTGTTTAACGTCGTTTTCAACCACGAAGGTTATATCGCAACGGGGAAAGGGGGGAGAGGGAATAGAGCCACTTGTCACTTGTTTCTTGTTCACAAAAGCACTAATCAAAAATTTGCTCCAGGGGCTTGCAACGTAGTACAATGTATGACCTTACTGGGAGAATGCAAGTTTCCAGTACAAAGGACTTAACAGTTCTTACATTCTGCTTGACTAAAATCTTTACAAAAATTGATTATATTCTATACAAGAAACACTTAACAAGGGTAAAAGGAGAAACAGAATCCGTTAGTCGCCTCTTACGACATGCTGGGGAGCATCGGGTAAATTCTTCCCCCTAACCCACGGGGGGTAACCCACTCATCTAACCTCCTTTACTACCTCCCACGCACAACCACTGGTAAAACCTATAATTACCCCTGTCCTTTTATGATTGCTTATAATTTATATACAGAATACTTCTTTTTGGCTTTTCTAAATTCTGCTCTTCAGAAGGAAAATGTGAACAAGGAAAGTGAAAAATAACAGAGTACCAGCTGATACAATCCTGCTGTTTCACAATTATCCAGCACACTTTTACAACACAAATCCTCATAACTCAATTGTTTCAGATGAAATTAACAGTGCACGACTCCCTCGATCTCTCCAAACAATAACGATCGCATACTCAAATTTCAGCCTGATGAAACAAGTTTTCTTTGAGCTTCTTTTTCTTCTTATTCAGCGTTCGATGATAAAGAGATTTCTTTTGAGCATATTCTGGTTGAGGATGGGGTGGGGTCTTGTGAGGGACAGAATAAGCAATACCTTTGAAGATTTCAGCTTTTAGATACAAAGCTTACCCCAATAATCATAACCTTTGTCAATTACAGGCCTCATTTGAGAGTTTAACAGGCAAAGACAATGCTTACTAGTCAACCTTTTAATTATAAAACTCCCCAAACTTTCTTTGGAGAAAAAAAAGGACTGCAAATCCACACCTGAAAGTGAAGGCGCTGCGCTCATTTCTAAGAGAAAGTCGTTGAATTACTGTACATTGGTTAAAAAGTTAATAATTTTCCTAACATAAACAAGCAACCCCTGTTTCCACAGGTGCTTTATAGTTCCTCAAGACAAGGCTCTAGAAGTGCATGCGGTTATGAAAATTTCATGCAATAAATAAAAAGGAGGAGAAAAGGGCAACAGTCTGGGACACTGGGTCATACAACGTAGAGTTATTCCTTCCCTTGCACTAGGTGTGTACACACTATGATAACTGCGGCAGGCAGAAAAAGAAGTACTCGGCACTTACAAAGTCTTCATAGCAGGACAGTTCGTTTTCTTTTGTATTGGTCGAGTCAGTCTGAGGAAATCCCAAGTGGGAACAGAAAAAACATGGTGTACTCAGAGAAAGGCAAACAGTTCTCATCCACAGTGAAAATCAGCAAATGTGAAGATAAAGACACATACACACTTGACAAAGAGACAAAAGATGACAGATTTTTTTTCGTAAAGACACTTTGAACCAGAACAATACAACTCAGACAGAATTTGTCACGAGTTCAAGTGTTAGGGTGATATGACAAAAAATGTTGAAGCTTGGTGGACTTGTATTGGACGGGTTAAATAGTTCAAGAAATACATGTAGTACATTTCAAGTTGGGCATACTAAGGTACACTGATATTTTGCCCTTTCACCATCACAAAGAATCAAACACATAACTCAAAGTAAGCTTGCAAATAAGAGAACATTTGCAAAGCTCAGTAACTGCTCCCCTCACTGTTTGTTAGAATAGCACATAATAACTCACACTTGTTACAAACACTATAAAGTCACAAACACATGTTAAAACACTCATTTCCTTAAAAACTATAAACTTGCCTACTATTTCTTTTGAGTTCTCTCTAACACTTTGCCAGTAATCCTTTGTGCAGTAACAGCTATTGTTAAGCAGCTAACAATTGAACAATTTTAAACGTAAAAACATGTACTGTTACTAAGAAAGGTGAATTTGAGACACAGAAACAATTACAAAAAGTAAACAAAATTGCTATAAATATTAATGTTATGTATAATGGACTGTTTCAGCAGACAGCACAACTTACCGAATCTTGTGAGTGCTTCCATAAGGTGACTAGCAGTTTGTATGTGTTGTCCCGAGACATGAAGGATCCAAACACATACTGCACACAAGTGAAAGATATAAATTATCTTAAGTTCATGATAAATGATAACTTAATGATACTCAATCCTCCAAAGACGCACTACGGCAGTAATCTTACCATTTGGATGAATAAATCGCTTTCTCGATCTCTACTATTTATAAGTGGCCCCGCAAGTTTTAAGCGCAAGTACGCTCAACAACAACAAATACTAATAACGTTATTAATGACACAAGCAAACAGCTGGACCTCATTGGTTTACAAATTTCTCATTGAGCTATGGTTCAATTGGGGGCTCGAGTAGCTCAGGTGGTTGAGCACTGGACTTGTGACTCAAGGGTTGCGGGTTCGAATCTGGGCCGGGCCGGACACAGGTCAACTTTATGTACAGACCCAGACACGGTATACATGTCCCACCCCAGTGTCACATAAAAGACCTCGGTCATTCTGTCGTAAGTGCAGATGGCTGATACAACCTCAACATGCATACACTTGTGTATCTCACCTCAAGTGGGGGTAAAACACGAAAACATGCCCCTATTGGCTTTGCCTAGAGGGCGTAAAACTTGAATTTCTCTATGGTTCAATCATAAAAAAACTCAGTCGACAGAATTATAACAAGCATGATGCTTATAAATGTATTCTACATACTTGCTTGTCGTGTGAAGTAATGTCTATTTGTGCAATACATAATTGCCACAAAACCTGAACCAGAAACAAAACTTCAAATGGTATACAACAGCAGTCTGATCTTAGACTAGTCAAAATATAATTAATAACGATATTCTCTGCACAAAAACAAGCCAGCAGTTATGCTTATGAAGCGTACTCTAACACAAACACTCACCTTCTGGTCAGCGATCTGGATGCCGATAGCGTTAGGAATGATGAGAGCCAGCTTCTCCCTTGTAATGCTGATCACTTTCTCCAAAGGAATTTCAAGCTGTAAAAAGCACAAGAAGTACAGTCTAAAACGTATGATTTTGTTGAAGTTTGTCAATGGCAACTTAGTGTCCAATAAATCCTTAATTATGTCTGCTGATAGCTTAGTGTGGTGCAGTGTAGTGTCGTGGTTTGGTGCAGTGTAGTGTTGTGTAGTGTAGTGAACTTTGGTTTGGTGCTGTGTAGTATGGTATAGTGCAGTTCTATTATGGTGACAGAGGTACCTTTGTTTTTAAAACCACATAACATCTGAGAAATGTAGGTCTTAAGAGAGTTTAATTTAAGGACACTGAAAAAAACATCTGAGAAAATGAGGATCCCAGCCATTATTAAGAGAGTCTTATAATAGAGGGTCTTCGAACAGAGGTTCCACAATGTAATGATATAATGTATGCATAGTATGACACTCACACACATAGACAACACAGTGAAGGCATGTATACAAATGATTATACTGTATTGAAAATAAGACTAAAAGATAAGGTTAAACACAAGCACAAAGAAGAGAGTACTGAAGCAATAGACTGTTCACTGTGATAGCTGAATTCAGACTGCTGCAGAGGCAGGGCTAAGCTGAGGCTGGCTGTGTGGCCAGGCAATATGGATAACCATGACTAGTGAGCAGATATCACTACACAGTCTAGATGGTTTGGTGTGATGTAAAGTAGTGCAGTAAAGTGTAATGTGATGTAATGCACTCTACCGTTGGAGGATGTTTTGTGAACATCTCTGACGAAGGGTGCATGTGCATTAGGGTGTTAAGTTCACGAATGGGACGTTCAAATAAGCTGTTTATGAATATGTAAACATCCTGCTCCCTGTAGTGGTCAAAGGGTATAGGGGGAGGAAGAGATAAAGACAAAGGAGGAAGAGAGAGAGAGAGAGAGAGAGAGAGAGAGAGAGAGAGAGAGAGAGAGAGAGAGAGAGAGAGAGAGAGAGAGAGAGAGAGAGAGACAGAGACAGAGAAACAGAGAAACAGAGAAACAGAGAGAAAGCACATAGAAGTTTCTCCATGAAGTCTTTCCACAAAGTATTGTTATTATTATGATGGCACACGACTTCAGTAAGAAAAGAAAGTAGCCACGTACCAGTCTGCCACGTGCCCTGATTTTTGAATAGAAGCAGATCCAGTTCTGAGATACATACAGCATTCCATGGATCAGAATGTCCCCTTTGAATGCACACGAGTAAGCTGCAAAGAAAAAGAAATGAACATAAATTATAACCACAGAATCTTTAACAAATTAGGCAGAGCGCTATTTTAAGATCAGACAAAGGCACACACAAGGGACCTGCTGATCGACAGAAGTACATGCACACACATGCACAAATCCACACTCTCTCTCCTAGTCAAATAATACATTTATTTGTTTATTCACTTGCCCTCCCTGTCCTTCTCATTATCAAAAAACACATAACTCACAGTCAATAGGGTACTCCTCCAACGGCACACTCTTGAAAAGCTTGTGGAATTTGGCATTCTTTGACTTGCTGACATGTGGTGGTAGGTCCTGTAGTAACATCAAAATACAGGCAATGAAATCACAACTGTCGGAGTTAAAGGCACAGTAAGCCTCCCGTAAACCATCACAGAGCTCCCCGAGCGTCTAAATACAGTACAAGCATACTTCCATTTGAACGCTCACCGAACGGGAACATCCTGGCTGCTTTCTGTCGAGCGTGAGACATTTTCAAAGAATTTATTTTCGTAGACTTGTTCCGTTAACAACAACGGCGCCTCGTTTTTGCGCTAGACCTAACTTTTAAAATCTAAATAATAAATTGACAGCTTGTTACACAAACATTCTTTAATCATAAAAGAATTCGTTTTTCATCAAGACAAGATCAGAACAATTCGAAGTTGTGAAAGTTTAAAAAAAGAAAAGCCCGGAAGCAGGGTCACGCAAGGGTCGTAGCAGACGACGGCCGGTTTATCAGTGCAAATCGCTGTTCCTCTCAACAGTCAAAAGCCATCGCTAGAGTTCTTGTGAACCACAGCCGTTGTTTCGTGCATAAAAAAAACGTGCTATTGTAGATAAGCTCACGTCGAGTCGCATTCAAATGACTAACTATGACGACTGCATTGTGAAAAGGGAAAACTGGATCACACGGGTTCACGATGGCTCAGGGGTAAGATAAACCACGCAAAAATAAATTCTTTGAAAATTGTTCGCTCTTTACGGAGGGTGTTCTAGGATGTTCTCAATTGGTGAGTGTTTAAATGAAATGGTGTTTGTACTGTGTGTAAAAGCCTGACCGTATCTGTGATGGTTTACGGGAGGCTTACTCTGCCTTTAACTATCTTTCACTCTTCAGTTATATTCGAAACCTCTGAGAGCACTGACTAAAGCGCGGAGAGAACAGAACACTTATGTAGTTCGCGCTATATAAGGTTTCGTTATTATCTTTACTATCATTCCAATACTGTTGATCACTACTACTATTATTATTTTTATTACTACCTGTCTTTTTAATGATACATGTAACCCATAATAAGTTTATACTGCGCTTACACACCCGCACATATCATATGTGAGAGAGAGAGAGAGAGAGAGAGAGAGAGAGAGAGAGAGAGAGAGAGAGAGAGAGAGAGAGAGAGAGAGAGAGAGAGAGAGAGAGAGAGAGAGAGAGAGAGAGAGGGGGGGGGGGCAGGCATAAAGCAAATTGTAAAAGGAATCCTCCTTTTTCTAAACACTTACACTATATTCTACTATCTTCTTGTACTCTGATGATGGCAACTTCGGGCTGCTGTAAACAGAAAGAAAATGATTGTTTCATCATGTCTTTGTGTATTAGCTACACTGTACAATCTAATAGCAACGCATGACCCCTTTAATTAGGCCTGATTAAGACTGAAAAAAATGGATAAGCAAATTGCAACATTACACAGCACAAATTAAATGCTGCAGATTCACAAGAAAGCCTCTAAATATTTCCCATAACTTCACTTCAAAGACTGACAAGATTCATAACAATATAATACTATCGAGCCTATTTGTGCACACACACATTCACATATCCGCATGCACAAACACACAAACTATCTACAGTCTGATTTACTCCTGTTTGACATCATGCGTCCAAAAACTTTCTCTCATACATGCATCGGCAGAAGAAAAAAAACATGAACACAATCACAAGCACACACACACATATACAACACCTATTTTCCCTTACTTCACACACATTCTTTCAGTCACGAATGCTTTCAGTCTGATCACACTGCACCTGCTTTCAGTCTGATATATATGTATCATAAATGCCTTTAGTCTCATCACTCGATCTGCTTTCAGTCTAATAACATACCCAGCTTCAGTCTAATCACACGCTCAGTTTAAGTCTGATAAAACACCTGCTTTAACTTTGATCACACACCTGCTTTCAGTCTCATCAAACACCTGCTCTCAGTACGATAGAACACCTTCTTGTAGTCTAATCATACACCTGTTTCAGTCTGATTACACACCTATATCAGTCTGATAGCACACCTGTTTCAATGTGATCACTCACATGCTATCAGTCTCATCACACACCTTCTTTCAGTCTGATCTCACACCTGCTTTTAGTCTGATCTCACACCTGCTTTCAGTCTGATCACACACCTGCTTTCAGTCTGATCACACACCTGCTTTCTGTCTGATAAAACACCTGCTTTCAGTCTGATCTCACACCTGCTTTCAGTCTGATCACACACCTGCTTTCAGTCTGATCTCACACCTGCTTTCAGTCTGATCTCACACCTGCTTTCAGTCTGATCTCACACCTGCTTTCAGTCTGATCTCACACCTGCTTTCAGTCTGATCTCACACCTGCTTTCTGTCTGATAAAACACCTGCTGTTAGTCTGACCATACACCTGCTGTTAGTCTGATAAAAAGGCTGCCTTCAGTCTTATCACACACCCAGGTTCAGTCTGATTACACACCTGCTTTCAGTCTGATAACACACCTGCTTTCAATGTGATCACACACCTGCTTTCAGTCTTGACACACACCTGTTTTTAGTCTTAGTTTTAACGACACACCTACTTTCAGTCTTGCCAGTCACCTGTTTCAGTCTGACCATACACCTGTTTTCGGTCTGATCTATCACCTGCTTTCCGTCTGATCACACACCTGCTTTTAGTCTAATTACACACCTAATTTTAATCTGATCCCACGCCTAATTTCAGTCTGATCACACACCTGTTTACAAATACAATCTAATCACACACCTGCTATCAATCTGTGTAGTGATAATCTCCCCTCCGTTGGAACCGGATGTGCTTGCCCCAGAGCCACCGGACTTGCGTAATTCCCGATGACCGGCGTCCCCGAGGTCACCCCCATTTTCGGTATCAAGCAGCAGTTGCTGGTCAAAAGCCACTGACAGGGAGGGCATAGATTTCCTGCAAAATACAGAAGAAACAAGATGCAATTTTAAAGGAGAGCATGGATTTAATGTACGAACTTCTGTGGTCTCTGTGTAAAGCGTTGCAAAAGACATGTGAGTTCTTATGTGTGTGTGTGTGTGTGTGTGTGTGTGTGTGTGTGTGTGTGTGTGTGTGTGTGTGAGTGTGCTCCTGTTGTTTCTCTGTACAAATGGTACATTCAACTTCGTCATGTACGCCCACACTTGTATACACGTGTGTTAATGTGAGGACAGTAACATGATCATGATCCCCATGCTTCTTTGAATCCATGCTGATGAATTATTGATTATTTGATACGGTTCATCCCTGCAGTGGACTTCAAAGCTTTCTTTTTTTCTTTATTTGGTGTTTAATGTCGTTTTCAACCACGAAGGTTATATCGCAACGGGGAAAGGGGGGGAGATGGGATAGAGCCACTTGTTAATTGTTTCTTGTTCACAAAAGCACTAATCAAAAGGGGAAAGGGGGGGAGATGGGATAGAGCCACTTGTTAATTGTTTCTTGTTCACAAAAGCACTAATCAACAAGAAGAGCAAACGCTCGATCGAGTCACTTTCGCAGTTCTGAATATTATATGAGGCATCAGATGGACAGGAAGAAATTGCTATTCACAACACAATGAGTCACGTTCACATAAAATTTGAGCCCGGTCACTTTTATAGTTGTTAAGTTGTGTGTTGCCGAACAGAAAAGGCTAGTTATCTCCCTTGTTTTTCTGATAACGTTCGTAAAAGGCTACAGATGTAAATACTTTGATGTAAAGAATAATCCTACAAAGTTTCAATCACATCCGATGAACTTTGTCAAAGATATAAAATGTCTAATTTTTCCTTTGACGCTGACCTGTGACCTTGAAAAAGGTCAAAGGTCAACGAAACTATCGTTAAAGTGTAGAGGTCATTGGAGGTCACGACTAAACAAAATATGAGCCCGATCGCTTTGATAGTTTCCGAGAAAAGTCCAACGTTAAGGTGGTGTCTACGGACGGCCGGCCGGCCGGCCAGACTAACACTGACCGATTACATAGAGTCACTTTTTCTCAAGTGACTCAAAAAATTGCTCCAGGGGCTTGCAACGTAGCACAATATATTACCTTACTGGGAGAATGCAAGTTTCCAGTACAAAGGACTTAACATTTCTTACATACTGCTTGACTAAAATCTTTAGAGAGAGAGAGAGAGAGAGAGAGAGAGAGAGAGAGAGAGAGAGAGAGAGAGAGAGAGAGAGAGAGAGAGAGAGAGAGAGAGAGAGAGAGAGAGAGAGAGAGAGAGAGAGAGATCTGACACCAAAATACTTCAGCTTAGGCATTAAATGTACACACAGCTTGACAGAGCAGTCATGCCATTAAGGGCCATGGGGTTTGCTTATTTAGTGGATGGTATACATGTACTTCAATGCACCCGAAAGCATGATTTTTTGTAGGGGGGCATACAATATTCAATCTGTAAATGTACTATTTAATGCATGAAAACAGATCTGTAAGATGCAGCCTCGGAGTTCTGTTTGCTCGTCTTGCATATGTACACCAAGAGGGGAAAGACTTCAGTAAAAGATCGCACATTCTTTTTATTCTCTTCTCTTTTTCAAGCCCAGTGAGCAGTTTCTTGTACAACCTACTGTAGTGAACTTATCTGTCTAATTCGGGCCTGCCACAGAAAGCATAATTCACCCCAACCTCCCCACTCACAAGTGACACACATTTTGCTCACTCATGCAGACAGCTAGAGATTGACATTATGAACACCATCCCCCTCCTGCATTCTCTCTATACTCATCTCCATTAATGCTTTCTCTCTTGGGTGGCTTTCTTTGCTACCATATGCAAGGCCTATAATTATGTATGCATCAACATTCCCTGCTTGCACCTACATATATATACATTTATACATCGTACACATAGTCATGCACATGTATGCAAACACAATCTGTTATTGTTCTAAAAAAAAACCACTAAAAAAACAACAACCAATCAATCCATTCTCAGTCTCTCACAACACAATCACACAAACTTCTTCCCCTCTCTCTCTTTTAAACACAAATATGAGCACAGACATAAGCATGATTGTTCTCCATCAAAGTCCATTCATAATATTCTCTCTCTTTCTAACTTACACATAAGAAATTTGTTTGATGCGGCTCAAGTTGCTTGCTCTGCAAATTTGATTGCATACATGTGTGTGTGTGTGCCAGTATTAGCGAGAGGGAGGAAGGGAGGGAGGAACAGACAGTCAAGAGAGACCCATAACAGTAAGAAAGAGTGAATTAATCAATTTAATGAGAAAGGGACAATAAATGAATAATAAACCCATGGCACTCTAACTCTTGTGAAACAAAATGATCCATTCAGTGTCTCCCTCAACTCCCCACACAAACTGAAACGAAATCCTCTCTCTCTAGGTCACCCCAGCCTGTATTATGTAAACATTTACCCTGAACTTTGTCCTCGGGAAACATCTCTCATAACAGGCACTCTTTTTAATGCTAGGACCCAGGCAAAGAATACAGAAGTAATATTTCACAAAAACAGCCAGCAAGCAGTACACAGGGGTCCTCAGTTTTCTGTGTGTCAAGGTGCTTTCTTAAAGCCGTAGGGTCCAAAGAGGAATGACCAAGTTACACGTATATGGACTTTAAAGTTTTCTTCTTTTATGTTATCTAAACTAACACACATTTATATTTACAAATGCACTTCCTCGATGAGAAGGAGAGTAACATGAATATGGGAAATTATAATGCTTAAAAGTAAACAAGAAGAGCAAACGCTCGATCGAGTCACTTTCGCAGTTCTGAATATTATATGAGGCATCAGATGGACAGGAAGAAATTGCTATTCACAACACAATGAGTCACGTTCACATAAAATTTGAGCCCGGTCACTTTTATAGTTTCCGAGAAAAGCCCAACGTTAAGTTGTGTGTTGCCGAACAGAAAAGGCTAGTTATCTCCCTTGTTTTTCTGATAACGTTCGTAAAAGGCTACAGATGTAAATACTTTGATGTAAAGAATAATCCTACAAAGTTTCAATCACATCCGATGAACTTTGTCAAAGATATAAAATGTCTAATTTTTCCTTTGACGCTGACCTGTGACCTTGAAAAAGGTCAAAGGTCAACGAAACCATCGTTAAAGTGTAGAGGTCATTGGAGGTCACGACTAAACAAAATATGAGCCCGATCGCTTTGATAGTTTCCGAGAAAAGATATAAAATGTCTAATTTTTCCTTTGACGCTGACCTGTGACCTTGAAAAAGGTCAAAGGTCAACGAAACCATCGTTAAAGTGTAGAGGTCATTGGAGGTCACGACTAAACAAAATATGAGCCCGATCGCTTTGATAGTTTCCGAGAAAAGTCCAACGTTAAGGTGGTGTCTACGGACGGCCGGCCGGCCGGTCGGACGGCCGGCCGGCCGGCCGGACAGACTAACACTGACCGATTACATAGAGTCACTTTTTCTCAAGTGACTCAAAAACATAACAGTTCAAAATTAATATTACAGAACTCTCTAAACTCTTATCCCTTCTTTGTCCCACTTATAGAGGCATTAATTTAAACGCATCAAAATCAAAAGATTTTCAGCAAATGTAGAAAAATAAACATTTGTCTCATTCAGTAATTGCGCAAGACATTTTCTAAACTGGTATTCACTTCACAATGACAATTACTCTGGGCTCTCAGAGAAACCACTGCCTCTGTTAGTTGTGTTACATCAACCAGTCAAAACATGAATCCTTTTATTTGCCAGAAAAAGGAAGAAAAAAAAAACGCCAAAAGAAATATCAACCAGTATATATAAATGATCAGCTGCCTAAAATACTAAAATATTTCTGTTATGTTGAGTTTTAAACAAGCGAAAACCCCAACATTTCTAGTAGTAAAACGTGATCCCTGTTATTCTGTAATATTTTACTGGTGTTTTGACTAAAAGAAGGACTTATATAATACAGGTGTACAATACCGCCTTAAAGGTACTGAACTTGTCAAATCCAGGTGCACGGAGCCCCTGGGGCTTTTAGTCATACCTGAGGCAGCTATCCGTTAGAAGAACTACCAAGTTTCATTGACTTGCACCCAAAGAGTCAAGAACTGTGATTTTTGTACGAATTAATTTCGTACTCGGACCCGGCTGGTCTTGGCCTATTTTCGGATCTAAATTTAGATCAGGTAGATCACCGCATCATGCACAAAAAGACACGTCACTAGCAAACTATGTCAGACGTCATCATGTGTTTGTGTAAAACAAAATGGAGGCCGGAATCACTCAGTTGAATCGAACTCCGACCAAACACCACGTAATAACTAGGTTAATTTATGCACTCGTGTGAACAAGAAACTGTCGAGCTTCACAGATGTCGTCGTTGGGTAGTTTTGGGTTTGTTTTACTACCATAGGAGGATTTTTGAATTGTAAATGCACTCAGCTGCAACAAAAACGCAAAACGAAGGCTGTGAGCTGCACTGTGCCTTTAAAGGATAGGAGGTGGTCTGCTCAGGACAGTTAATTGTGCTCTTGCTACGGTAAACAAGAAGAGCAAACGCTCGATCGAGTCACTTTCGCAGTTCTGAATATTATATGAGGCATCAGATGGACAGGAAGAAATTGCTATTCACAACACAATGAGTCACGTTCACATAAAATTTGAGCCCGGTCACTTTTATAGTTTCCGAGAAAAGCCCAACGTTAAGTTGTGTGTTGCCGAACAGAAAAGGCTAGTTATCTCCCTTGTTTTTCTGATAACGTTCGTAAAAGGCTACAGATGTAAATACTTTGATGTAAAGAATAATCCTACAAAGTTTCAATCACATCCGATGAACTTTGTCAAAGATATAAAATGTCTAATTTTTCCTTTGACGCTGACCTGTGACCTTGAAAAAGGTCAAAGGTCAACGAAACCATCGTTAAAGTGTAGAGGTCATTGGAGGTCACGACTAAACAAAATATGAGCCCGATCGCTTTGATAGTTTCCGAGAAAAGTCCAACGTTAAGGTGGTGTCTACGGACGGCCGGCCGGACAGACTAACACTGACCGATTACATAGAGTCACTTTTTCTCAAGTGACTCAAAAACCGAGGGATCCCAGTCTAAACAGATCCGCGTCCAGGAAAAGCTACCTCTGTCGCAGCGGAGTTGGAACAGACAAAGGTCTTATCTAATAAATGCTAATTGAGGGCATTAATACCTCTTCCATTTTAACTTGATTTTGATCATGAAGCAAGAAGGGGGGCAGGAATGTTGCTACAAATTCATACCTATAGGACAAATGTCCTAGCTCTTCAGCATCAATAGGACATTTGACCGCTTTCAGAAATTTCAAGAGGATGTCAGAATTTTTTCATTTTTAAGAATGACGCTCGCCGAACTGAAAGCAAAAGCAGACGCAAGACTAATTAGTCAGTTGGAATTGTCTCCCATACTCCTAACTTTAATATGCTGTAGACGGGTGTCACCCAAACAAGATCCACACTGCACAACTTCAGTGCACCTGTACGCGAGAGTGCTTGGTCGCTTTTTGAAAATGTGTATCTTGAAAGGAACATTAACAAATATTGCGCTGTCCGAAGGAATTGAGTTCTTATCGGACAATGCCAGCGCTCAGTTGAAAACAATAGGACATCTGACCGCCATGCGGTTATGTGAATCGGACATGTGAGCCTCTTAATCGGTCTATGTCCGATGTCCGACCCTTAACGACATCCTAGGGGGGGGTTCCACTGTACTAAAACTCACTCAAGTACTGTACATAATATAGCTATAGGTGAGTCAAAAAAACAACTTGTGAACTGTCACCATCAGGCAAACTGCACACTGCATAAAAAACACCTGGAGCACGAATAACAAGTGAAAACTTTATTACACCATATCAGTTGCTGGTGATTTTGATGTTTATGATAATATATATGTTATGCACTCTAGTAATTAACCATCAAACATTCACAAAAGAAATATCACAAAATGAGCTGTCATTTGATCTACATGAAGCAACAGCTGGTAAGAGAACATTAGGTACAGCTATTCATTTAGATGAATGAATAATAATAATAATAATAATAATACGAGAATTTATTAACGTGCACATATCTTACCACAAGGCGACTCAGGGCGCACTAGTAAATGTAACCCTGAGGTGTAACCATATATATATATCTTTTGACAGAACAAACAAGGCAATCTCTGAGCGATGTCATTTCTTATACACGTACATGTACATGTACTGGTGGAAATTCCGGTTGCTGTTTCCCTGTATGTTTTGTGAGTGCTTTTGACATGCCAATCTGTAATTGACTTGTTAGTTCGTGTTTTTACAAAACAGGGGGTAAAAGATTATTTTCCTTGACCCTTGCATTCAATTGCTGACCCTCACTTTTCAAACAAAATTCTCTTGACCTTCACAGTTAATTCTGAAGGTGGCACTCGTACTGTATGCTTAATTTCCTCAAACAAATGTGATTCTCTCAAAAAAGCAAAAGCACAATTAGGTATTAATTATACTATGTACTTATATTGACCAGTATAATTAACCACTCCTGCAGATACAGAATAAAGTCATACTAGCTGTGCACACAGATTTTGGTGCAGGAGTGTTCGCATAAATGCATTATTATTGTGACAAATCTTCCCCGTGTATTCATCACATGAGGCACACAACAAATACAACGGTCAGAACACCCCACACCACGTGTAAATATGAACGTACGGTATACAAACAGCGAGAGTGACAACACAGCGATAACTGAGTCCACGATGTCAACAAAAACACCCACACAGCTCTTCCAGGCCTTTCACTGGCGCATGTGCGTATGAGAGAACACAGACCGGCTGCATGATACTGATAGCTCACAAACACACGTCGCTAATTGTTCAACGCAAGGGAAAAAACAAAAACCAATTTGCATTCAAAGGCACGTTCAAGTATGAGCAAGACGAAAGACTACAAAGCAATCGACCGATCAATCAAGCTGAAAAACAGCCCGTGGTCACGTTCGAGGCGAAAAATAGGCCGATGCGACCCCGCAGTATGAATCGGCCGAGGAGTCCAGCCAGCCTTGCAGACGAACGGAACAGTTGACCGTTTTCCTTACCTCAGTTCTTCCCCCACCTCAATCACTGGGATGTTGGTCATGGTCGGGGTGGAAGGAGACGACATCACAGACGACAGGACGGCAGAAGATAGGAGGATTTGCCGGTGTCGTTTCGTAGCATTTCTCAGTTTTTTGGGCAGTCGTGTTATCATCTGACTAGCAAAATGTTTGGCCTTGAGAGGCCGCGCACGCCACAACGAGGCTGCCTTCCGCCTTGACACCAAATAGTGTGTTTCGAGAGGCAGAGAGAGAGAGAGAGAGAGACAGAACAAAATGCGTGGTCGTAGCAACAAGACTGAATGGATGCGGCGCGCGCGATGCGAAATGGTTCGCGTGCCGGATGGCAGGCACAAGATGAGAACAAGGCAGAGAAAGAATGCAGTGCTGAGCTATCGGTACAATTTGGAAGATATACGACGAAACAGGTGTCTGGGAAATATGCGAATTATGTCAAGAACAGTAGAAACTCATCCGCTATTTTCGGGTCTTGACTGGCAGCTGCTTGACTACATGGCCGAGAGGGGCGGGGGAGGGGCGTGGTGAGGGTGGGTGGATTGGGGATCAGCTCGTTACTCCCCCGGCTCGTTACTCCCCCCAGGGACCTATATTAGGGTTAGGGTTAGTAACGAGCCGGGGGAGTAACGAGCCGGGGGAGTAACGATACGGGGGAGTAACGAGATGCTCCCGGTGGATTGTCCCTCCAGTGGCCACCAAACAAAAAAGGGAACAAAATATAGGGAAAAAAACTCCAGCTGCACAATGTACGTGCAAATCACTGAGTCACCATAGTTCTGCCCATTGAAGCTTTCACATGTAATATGCAAATCCTTCCTCTTGAAGATAGACATTCTCAGTACAGTCGCCTAGCTGATTTCTGGCGGCAGTGTGTGGAACTTTTGCCTGTAATTTCGTAACATACATTTATGTCAACCTGCGGAATTAATCATGGCATCAAAAGAACCCACTCAGTGGTAATCTGCTGCAGAAAGCAGGCAGGTTGTTGAGTTTTGGTACGTGTCTAAGTGGAAGGATGCTCGTATCCCATGTAAAAAGCCCGCCTGGGCAGATCTGACTTGATGTACTCGATTGTTTACACGACCGGAAGGAAATTATGGCTTTACTGTTTCTGAGCAAACTCGGCGTTTTTTGGAGATAAACGCGCAAAACACTGGAGAAGATAAGGAAGAGTAATACCCGGCTTCGCCGGGATGAAAGCGTTGTGGACAGTGACCTTCTAAAAATAGTAACGGGAATATGGATTGACGCCACACGAAGGAAGGGAGATAAACGCAAAACACTGGAGAAGATAAGGAAGAGTTAGTGGGAATGGATCTGGGAAGATGAACAGAAAAACCAAAATCGGTTCAGCGCTGCGCGCTGAGAGCACGTGTTGAAAATTCTCATCGACCAGGTTGTGTCCGGGGTCTACCTAAATATGCCCACCAAATTTGAAGCAGATCCATCGAGAACTTTGGCCGTGCATCGCGAACACACACACACAGACACAAGTCGTATCTATCTATATATATACTAGATGATTACCCGCTTCGCCGGGTACCGGCTTCGCCGGGAAGAAGTAGAGCCGAATACCAGGCTGCGCCTGGGACCCGGCTTTGCCACACGGAGGAAGGGAGATAATCGCGGCTGAAAACACTGGAGAAGATAAGGAAGAGTTACTGGTAGTGGATCCCGACAAAAAAACCACAAAATCGGTTCTGAGCGCACAGCGCTGCGCGCTGAGAGCACGTGGTGAAATATCTCATCGACCAGGTTGTGTCCCGGGTGTACCTGAATATGCCCACCAAATTTGAAACAGATCCATCGAGAACTTTGGCCGTGCATCGCGAACAGACAGACAGACACTAGTCGTATATATATATATATAGATACGACTAGTGTATGTGTGTCTGTGTGTCTGTTCGCGATGCACGGCCAAAGTTCTCGGTCGATCTTTTTCAAATTTGGAGACCGTATTCAGCTACACCCCGGACACAACCTCATCGATGAGATATTTCAACACGTGCTCTCAGCGCGCAGCGCTGAACCGATTTTGGTTTTTCTCTGTTTTTCTCTGGATCCATTCCCAGTAACTCTTCCTTATCTTCTCTAGTGTTTTCAGCGTTTATCTCCCTTCCTTCGTGTGGCGTCAATCCATATTCCCGTTACTACGTTACTATTTTTAGAATGTCACGATTGCACCCGTAAGTTGTCCTTACTCTAAAAGTGAAAAGGTCGAATCAATTGATAGCCACGCGAAAAATACACTGTCATCTATCTCTATATATTTATAGATATATATATACATATATATATATATATGGCTTCTCTGTGTGTGTGTGTTTGTGTGTGTGTGTGGGCAACACCTGTGGATTGTAGAGTTCTGTTTGTGATGTGGTCTAGCGGCTTTGATGTGTCGGTATGTTCAGGCCTTCCTTCGAGAAGCCATAACAGTTATTCTCAATCCCGTTTGAGTGGACTTTGCCTTCATAGGTGATTGTGGTGTTTCGGCACTCAGTTACATGTGGCGTCGTCGACAGCGATGGGACTCAACATGAAATGTTCAGGCCACTGAATCATTTTCGTGCTGTTCCCATTCCACCTGGGAGGGACCCTAGCTTCTCCAGTGTTTTCAGCGTTTATCTCCCTTCCTTCGTGTGGCGGCAATCCATATTCCCGTTACTACGTTACTATTTTTAGAATGTCACTGCACTGTCCAGAACGCTTTCATTGCACCCGTAAGTTGTCCTTACTGTAAAAGTGAAAAGGTCGAATCAATTTATAGCCACGCGAAAAATACACTGTCATCTATAGATATAGATATACACATATATATATATATATATATATATATATATACGGCTTCTGTGTGTGTGTGTGTGTGTGTGTGTGTTTGTGTGTGTGTGTGGGCAACACCTGTGGATTGTAGAGTTCTGTTTGTGATGGGGTCTGGCGGATTTTGTCTGTCTGTCTGTATGTTCTGGCATTTGAGAAGCCATAACAGATAATATAGGGCTTAGAAATAAGCTTTAAAATTCTCAATCCCGTTTGACAGGACTTCGCCTTCAAAGGTGATTGTGGTGAACCGCCACGCTGTCTGTCTCTGTCTCGCGATTCACCACGGCGAAGCCGGGTATTCCTCTAGTATATAATATACGACTTGTGTCTGTGTGTCTGTGTGCGATGCACGGCCAAAGTTCTCGATGAATCTGCTTCAAATTTGGTGGGCATATTCAGGTAGACCCCGGACACAACCTGGTCGATGAGAATTTTCAACACGTGCTCTCAGCGCGTAGCGCTGAACCGATTTTGGTTTTTCTGTAGATTCATTCCCAGTAACTCTTCCTTATCTTCTCCAGTGTTTTGCGTTTATCTCCCTTCCTTCGTGTGGCGCGCTACGGTATGACAAGCAGCTTCAGATATTCCCGTTACTATTTTTAGAAGGTCACTGCACTGTCCAGAACGCTTTTCTTGCACCCGTAAGTTGTCCTCACTGTAAAAGTGCAAAGGTCGAATAAATTTATAGCCACGCGAAAAATACACTGTCATCTATCTCTATATATTTATACATATAGATATATATATATATGTATACGGCTTCTGTGTGTGTGTGTGTGTGGGCAACACCTGTGCCGGGATTGTAGAGTTCTGTTTGTGATGTGGTCTGGCGGCTTTGGTGTGTCTGTATGTTCTGGCCTTCCTTTGAGAAGCCATAACAGTTTTTAAAGGGCTTAGAGATAAGCTCTAAATTTCTCAATCCTGTTTGAGTGGACTTTGCCTCCAAAGGTGATTGTGGTGTTTCGGCAATCGGTTACATTCGGCGTCGTCGACAGGGATGGGACTCACTGATATGTTCAGAAATGGCATTATGGCCACTGAATCATTTACGTGCTGTTCCCATTCCACGAATCTGGGAGGGACCTAAGCTTGGCGGGTCCATGGTTCGGAACTTTGGGGACAAAGTTCATTCAAACGGGGGCGGGTGTGACAGGGAGACTACCGTCGCCATTCACTCAACAGACTCTGCAGAGTTGTTCGCCTTAGAAGTTGTGAGCTATTTATAGCTCGCAAGGCAACACCTGTAAGCCGGCGAACCGCTACTCTGTCTCGCGATCCACCCGGCGAAGCCGGGTATTCCTCTACTTCTTCCCGGCGAAGCCAGGTATCTTTCCGGCGAAGCCGGGTACCCGGCGAAGCGGGTATTCATTCTAGTATATATAGATAACGATCATATTTTAGAATCTTGTCGAGGAAAACTATGCCATCTCAGCTGAAAGATAATTCCTTCTCGTGTAAACTATCACGTGTATCACCATACATCTATACAGGCCAGGGGCGGATCACATCATGATTTTTAAGGGGGGGGCCGGTTTCCAAATTTCTTCAGCAGATCGACGACGCGAAGCGTTTAGTCTAGGGCGCAAAGCCGCGCCCCAACTTCCTTGGGGGGTTCGGGGGTAAATGTTGATAAAAACATGGAACATATGGAGCAATCTGGCACAATCTGAGCCAAGAAACTTCCCCTCTTAAACCTTCCAAAAGCAAGTTAAGTTAAAGAAGACTTATTTGGATCAAAACAAGGAAAGTGGCCGATCTGGTGCAACCTGAGCCAACAAATTACCCAACTACCTTCCAAAACCGTCATCTAGAAAACAAAGGCCGGCTCCTAGGGGGGTCCGGGGCAAAATTTGGATAAAAACAAGGAAAATGGAGCAATCTAGCTGGTGCAATGTGAGCCATCTTTTTTTTTCTTCAAATTTCTTTCTTTATTATTTTCATTTTTTTTAGGCTGGGGTGGGGTCCGGTAAAACCCGGACCCCCCCCCTGGATCCGCCCCTGCAGGGTTTGTGTTGGGTTGTAGCATCCTTTCACTTGCCGCTAGGACACACTACCAACAATCAACAACAAAGGTGTTTTTTTCTGTGTCGAGTGAGACATTTTTGCTAAATTTGTTTCGTAAATTGACATAAGTACCAGTCATGAAATTAATAAATAAAAATAAATATCTAACTGCACAGATAGTAGCCAGGCTGTTGATTTTTCGTATGTGTGCAAATCGAAGGATTCGCCGGTTACCCCGTGTAAACTAAAGGGGGGGAGTTAACGTCCTCTCAGAAAAATATTTCTATTTGGGACAAGAATTGGTGATACGCTAAGGAGCTGGTAAGGGTGAGCGAAGAGGGGAGGATGACGGGGTGGGCAGGAGTGGTGATGATAAAAGTTTGTTAAGAGGGGTAAGTTCTTCTTCTAGATAGTCTGATTTAATATGATTGGGTTTGGCACCCGTTGTCTCCAGAAGCATTGGGAGTAGGATGTTAAAAGTATACGTTTATTTTCCAAAAAGGTACTTTATAAAAAAGTGATATCGCGATGCACGGCCAAAGTTCTCGATGGATCTGCTTCAAATTTGGTGGGCATATTCAGGTACACCCAAAACACAATCTGGTCGATGAAAATTTTCAACACGTGCTCTCAGCGCGCAGCGCTGAACCGATTTTCGTTTTTTTGTACATCCATTCCCAGTAACTCTTCCTTATCTTCTCCAGTGTTTTGCGCGTTTATCTCCCTTCCTTCGTACCCGGCTAAGCCGGGTCCCCGGCGAAGCCGGGTATTCGGCTCTACTTCTTTTCGCCGGGTACCCGGCCCAAGCGGGTATTCATCTAGTATATATTTATACGATAACTTGACGCGTAAGGGTTTGAAAGGCAGCCAAGCAGAATTGGGTCATACTCCCACAATGAGCGACAAAGAATTGTCGACAGCATATTTGGCACGGCTGAGTGAATCTGTTCTTGCGTTTTCTTTCGTTGAGGAAGTTCCATGAAAGATACTACCCGCCGAGTGTCGAAATACACGGTTCACTTCGGGAACTTTAATTGACTGTTGCAATGCCGTGAGGGGTGAATATAGGCAATGCTAACTGCTCATTAAAAATATAGCTTTCCTTCTGTAAAGAAACAGACATACAGGCAGAGACAGGCAGAGACAGACAGACAGACAGACAGACAGACAGACAGACACACACACACACACACACACACACACACACACACACACACACACACACACTGTCTCTCCCGCTTTATCTTTCTGACGTGGAGTACGCTACTCAGTATTTCGATTTTCTTGTTCATACACTCACTTTTTTTAAAGTTTAAAAAACCCAACTTTTATTCTCATAATTAACGTGTGGTTTTCAGAAACTATAGACTGTTTAGTTGCCAATACAATGGAACCCTTCTTTTTAAGACCCGCGCACTGAAAATCTGTGAAAATCAGGTCTCAAAAAGAGGTAGACGGTCTTAAATCAGAGGTAAATCAAGAGGTAAATCAGAGGTAAATCAAGAGGTAAACATCAAGGTCTTTTAAAAAAAAAAGGCAATCTACAATCGGGGGTCTTAAAATGGGGGTTCCACTGTGTTAGCAAAAACTGTGTCTTGTTTCAAACTAACCTTGGCCTCATACTCCGAACTCAAAGTTTACTATCCTTGGCACAAAGGGTCAAAAATCCAAAAAATAAGCCCTTAAAAAAATATGCCCATATTTTTGAAAATATGCCCATATTTTTGAAAATAAGCCCATATTTTTGAAAATAAGCCCTTATTTCTATAAATAAGGCCTTATTTTAGAAATAAGGCCTTAAATATTTACAGCCATTAGGAAATAAGGGCATAATGAAATAAGGCCTTATTTCTGTTAAGGCCTTACGGAAATAAGGCCTTATTTCTGTTATGACCTTAAAAAAATAAGCCCTTATAAAAATATGCCCATAAAAAAATAAGCCCTTAAAAAAAATATGCCCATATTTTTCTGCGCATCGCTACTGCGCATCCGGAGCTAGAGCAAGATCAAGATGATTGTTACACTGATATAAATCAAACAGTCATTTCATGTAAACAATGCTTATCTTGAGCGAACATACACCTCATCGGAAACCCCAATTCTCTCGCAATTTGCAATTTCAGCACAAGTTCTTCTCAAAAATTCATCACGATCTCTGAACCCCCCATTCGCCATGTTTGTTATGAGATCTCTGCGCATGAGCGGCGCAGCCGAATTCTATTCAGCTTCATGATTGGTCAAAAAAATAAGGCCTTATTTTTTTATGCCCATATTTTTTTTATGCCCTTATTTTTTTATGCCCTTATTTTTATTAAGGCCTTACAGAAATAAGGCCTTATTTCTCGTAAGGCCTTATTTTCAAATAAGGGCTTATTTTTTTATGCCCATATTTTTTTAAGGGCTTAAAGATTTAAGGCCTTAATAATGGAAAATAAGGCCTTATTTTAGAAATAAGGGCTTATTTTCAAAAATATGGGCATATTTTCAAAAATAAGGCCTTATTTTTTTAAGGGCTTATTTTTTGGATTTTTGACCCTTTGTGCCAAGGATAGTTTACAGCCGGCGAAAGAATTAATCCTTCAGCAAGATACATTACACGTTATGACAGAGCCACAAGTTTAAATTTACTAGTTCGTGTTGTCGGTGGTTAATAAGGGTGTACACACGGATGGAGGGAAGTCAAACCTCATTGGCCGTGAAAAGTAGGATATGCGCCGAAATGGCTGCGATCTGCTGGCCGATGTGAATGCGTGATGTATTGTGTAAAAACAATTCCATCTCACACGGCATAAATAAATCCCTGCGCCTTGAATATGTGCGCGATATAAATTGCATAAAAAGATATAAAAAAAAAAATTAAATAAATAAAATCCCTGCGCTTAGAACTGTACCCACGGAATACGTGCGATATAAGCCTCATTTTGATTGATTGATTGCGAAAGACGGTAAATAACTAAGCGGGTTAGTAAACCCAAAGCCTTGTGCGTTATAAGGGTCGTATTTCAAAGTACAAAGCATTCGATGATCAAGTTTCATGCTGAAGTGAAAGTTGAAGTTTCATGTTGAAGTGAAAGCCGAAGTTTCATGTTAAAGTCAGTGAAAGATGAAGTTGCATGTTGAAGTGAAAGCCACGGTCAAATATGTCAACTGACTGTATTACTGAATTAATTACTTTGTTTTAGTGAACTGTTGTTTCGTAAATTCCGATTCGTTGTGGTGGCAATGTTAGATTGTTCTTAATTATTCATATCACTTATTCATAGTGCGAAACAATCTGCTGATTAAAAGTGATTATCTCTTTATTTATTTATTTATTTTGGCTGAGAAGAAATTAGATTGCCAAAAGAGCATCACAAACAAGAGCTCTGAACCTTGCATGTAGAGTACTAAGCAGTTTCTTTCCTCGTTTTACAATGTGTCCCCAACAGTCCCACATTAAAAGCAATGATACGTTTAAGAGGGAAAATCACATGAAGAAATTGGCGAGCACGGAATCAGTCGTTTTGTCTGCCAAACGGCGGGTTCGCGTGACTGTCCACATAATACTCTTTCAGTACATTCATTTCTGAAGACTGATGAAACGTTAACCAACCGGAATTCCACCCGGCGGGTCCTCGTTACGGGTGTTTGACATGAAAACAACCGACCTACTTTTATGACTGTCGCAATCTTAATAATTGACATAGCTGACCGACTAATTCTAACGGGTGTTGGCGCGTATGTCAATTAAGGCGGAGTTCAGAACTGAAACCGACAGAGTCATGCAAACTTAGTGATGACATTCTATAGTGCTGGCTGGATTGCAAACCGCAGGGTAATGGTGAATATTTCTAGAAGCACTGGTGATATGTTTCTGGCTGATGAAAAAAATAGTAAAATAAAATAAAATAAAATAGTTTGAAAAATAATCTTCTGGATCATTCTGTTTTAGTTGTCAAGACAGCCAGAATAAAAGGCACAAAGAAAGCACATTGGGACTACATGGGCAGGTTATATTTGTGTCTTTGTCTTTTGACGGACAGGCGGACATACGGACAGACTTATTGAAAAACGATAAAACAGACAGGACAACCATTTATACATACAGACAGAGACAAATCGACCTATCGCCTGACACTCGTTCTTCTCTCCACAGGTCACAGTCACCATGGAAACATTGACCACAGTAATTGTCCCCGTGGCCTTGTTAGGTCAGTACAGAGATTACATACAGGCTTGTCCAGCTGAATTAAGCCACTAACTACCCAACCGGATCGACGAACGTGGGTGTAGGAGCGGGTGGTGGAAGCCAAGGAAGTCACCAAAGACCACTGGAGTAGGAAGTATTTCTCCGCCCTTGTTACCCCTCTTGTGTGCCTTTTACCTGTTCACCATTCAATTCGGCAGGAATTGAAAAAGAAAAGGAGTACCGGCCGCGAATCGAGCGTCTGTATCAAAACACTACCACGCCTGTCTGTCCGTGTCATCGTCAACGGAGCGTGAATGAAAAATCTATTATGAGTAAATCGGGTGACCTATTAATCACAGCCTAATTACTGCCCTCTACACTACCGGCAGAAGGTTACACAAATGCGCTATGTTGGTGTTACATTTGATCACCCTTGCCCTGCTGTTGTGGTTACAAGTTGGCAAGGCAAGGGTTAGCGAGGGTTGGTAAGGCAAGGCAAGGCAAGTTTTTTTTTTTAAATCCTAGGGTTACATGAAATAGTATAACAAACAAAACAAACAAATATGACAATTAAGACACAACTCTTCGCGATTATCAATCAAACATTGCTCAAAATAAACTAATAAACAAAAAATGTTTGAAATACTTGTTTACACGTGTGGGATATGAGCGTGTACTGTGCCCACAGCTTCGGCAATGCAATGACAATCAATATTTTGAACGTCACGTATACTGACGTACGTGCTGCTTCGTTGCCAAAGACAATCATTATGTTCCCAAAGTATACGTACTTAAAGCGGCGTGGTCAAAGATACTCATTATTTTGGAAGTGGCGCAGGTAAAGTACTTAAAGGTACCATCTTCACCGTGGAACCATCTTGTAAATAAAAATCCAAAAACAAATAGACTGCCAACGTTTCAAAATTCAGAATAAAAAAAAACCCACAGATCCGCCCACGCTCTTACTGGCAAAAAGTGCATTCTTTCTCTTGACACGTGCCAGAAAGGTACAGCCGGGCTCTTTTTCTCAGCGGTACATGTACAGCAATACTGAACTGAACTGAGGCTCATCAGACAGAAAGCATGTCTTTCAGCGAGTCAGCAATACTGAACTGAACTGAGGCTCATCAGACAGAAAGCATGTCTCTCAGCGAGTCAGCAATACTGAACTGAACTGAGGCTCATCAGACAGAAAGCATGTCTTTCAGCGAGTCAGCAATACTGAACTGAACTGAGGCTCATCAGACAGAAAGCATGTCTTTCAGCGAGTCAGCAATACTGAACTGAACTGAGGCTCATCAGACAGAAAGCATGTCTTTCAGCGAGTCAGCAATACTGAACTGAACTGAGGCTCATCAGACAGAAAGCATGTCTTTCAGCGAGTCAGCAATACTGAACTGAACTGAGGCTCATCAGACAGAAACCATGTCTCGATCTCAGCGAGTCAGCAATACTGAACTGAACGGAGGCTCATCAGACAGAATTGAGAAAGCATGTCTTTCAGCGAGTCAGCAATACTGAACTGAACTGAGGCTCATCAGACAGAAAGCATGTCTTTCAGCGAGTCAGCAATACTGAACTGAACTGAGGCTCATCAGACAGAAAGCATGTCTTTCAGCGAGTCAGCAATACTAAACTGAACGGAATTGATCAGACAGCAGCATCTTTGAGGGATTCAGCTATACTAAACTTAACTAACAATACTGAACTGAACTGAACTGATTAGAGAGCCGCATATCTTCCAGCGATTGAGCAATGCTGAACTGAACTGATCTGATCAGACGGCAGCATGTCTAAGCGATTCAGCATTACTGAACTGAATTGAACTAAATTGGTCAGACAGCAGCATTTCTTTCAGCGATTCAGCAATGCTGAACTGAACTAAACTGAACTGATCAGATGGCAGCATGTCTTTTAGCGATTCTGCAATACTGAACTGAACTAAACTGAACTGATCAGATGGCAGCATGTCTTTTAGCGATTCAGCAATACTGAACTGAACTGAACTGAATAGGTCAAAACAGCAGCATATATTTCAGCGGTTCAGCAATGCTGAACTGAACTGATGTGAACTGAAAAGATCAGACGGCAGCATGTCTTTTAGTGATTCAGCAATCCTGAACTGAACTGAACTGATCAGATGGCAGCATGTCTTTTAGCGATTCAGCAATCCTGAACTGAACTGAACTGATCAGATGGCAGCATGTCTTTTAGCGATTCAGCAATGCTGAACTGAACTGATGTGAACTGAACAGATCCGACGGCAGCATGTCTTTTGGCGATTCAGCAATCCTGAACTAAACTGAACTGAATTGGTCAGACAGCAGCATAATTATTTTCAGCGATTCAGCAATGCTGAACTGAACTGATGAGAACTGAACAGTTCAGACGGCAGCATGTATTTTAGCGATTCAGCAATCCTGAACTGAACTGATGAGAACTGAACAGATCCGACAGAAGCATGTTTCTCAACGATTTATGCAATAATGTACATAATATAACTTAACAGATCAGACATAAGCATGTCTTTCAGAAATTCCGCAATACTGAACTGAACTAAACTGAACTCAATTTTTAAGATAGACAAAATGTCTTTTAGTTTTAGCGATTCTGAAATATTGATCAGACAAAAAGTATGTCTTTCAGGAACTCATGAATTTTCGACGACTCAGTGGCTAGACCACCGCGGCGGGATCGTGAACAATCCAACCTCCGATTGATAAAGCATAAAACATCAGCTGTCTCGTTAACGCCTGAGCCTAATGGGGAGAGTCCCCGGGGAAATACTCTCAAAGCGATTTTTGTCACCCGTCAGTGGCCATTTTCTCAGAGAGGATTCCTAATCCTATAGATATTCTTCTTTGTACAAATTGTAGTGACAAAAGTGGTGTGATGCTGAATCTTTATCTTCTTCTCCTGCGTTCATGGGCTGAAAATCCCACGTAGAGTACTGCGTGGTGTTTTTTTGTGTTTTGTTTTGTTAACGTGTATGACCCCCATCCCCCCCTCCCCCTACCACTTACGCAGCCATACAACGTTTTTTTTTTTTTTTTTTTTTTTTTTGGGGGGGGGGGGGGGGTCCTAGATTTGGGTTTAATCTTCACATTGACCATTTTTTTGACAACACGTACACAAGGACGTACATACACTCACACACACACGCACACACACACACACACACACACACACACACACACACACACACACACACACACACACATTAAAAAAACAAACACTACGATATTACTTTCCAAAATGTATATCGATGTTTTCCTTCCGAAACTGCAATTGAGCGCGCGTTCGATAAAATTATGCATAATTCGTCGGGGGACGTAAGCTCCAGGGGGTGAGCAATATCCCAATCAAGCAGTCAGAACGAACGGCTTACTAAACTATAAATGACGACGCCATTACAAATGATTTTAAACACTCCAGCGAGAGGAGATTTTGGGCAGACAGTGAGAATCCAAATAGTTTGTATGGAGAGAAAAATCGCTTATGTTTGGAGCGAAAGACATTCTTTGACGTCAAATGTTTTCTTCAGTCACGGTCCCGTGAAGTTTCGGGTATGATTTTTAACACTCCTCAGTCAGGCAGACAGTTAGAATGCCGGCATTTGTACGGCAGGATTCCAGCGTGTGTATGCCAAGCAATCCTTTAAGTCAAAGGAAAGATATGATAATGTTGAAAACTTTTGGTCTGAATGTTCTGTTCAGGACTCCGTCGCGTTTCGGACATGATTTTAAACACTCTTAGCAAGGAGAGACTTTGTCCCACAGACATGGGGAATGCTGGCATTTTGTATGGAAGGCTATCTGTGCGGCAAATCCTCACTTCAGATGGCCTCTCATGCCTCCGAGGTCCGAATGAGGAAAGATCCGCCGGTCTTTACCCAAGGGGGATCCGTTAGAGTGGGCATCCTGCCACTTGTTTCCAGGACGTCAATAGCCAGTTTGCGTCCTAAAAGGCTAAAAGGTAGCGGTATACGATCGCGTCTGGCGAGGCTGGTGAATTAAAGAGTTCTTGGTCTTGTTTTCCATTAACCATCTCTTCATTCCCTAGTCCCCATTCTTATGTTTAAACTTTGTCAACCCCCCTCCCCTACCTCTCTTCCTCTGATAGACAAACAGACGTTATAAACAAACGTTAATGTGCGCACGAATTCAGACAACAACTGAGAAGAAGAAGAAGAAGAGAGAGAGAGAGAGAGAGAGAGAGAGAGAGAGAGAGAGAGAGAGAGAGAGAGAGAGAGAGAGAGAGACAGACAGACACACACACACACACACACACACAGACAAACAGACAGACAGACATACAGACAGACAGACAGAAAGACAGGCAGACACACACAAACACACACACACACACACACACACACACACACACACACACACACACACACACACACACCCCGAGTGAGAAAAAATATTTGTTCCCCAAGCTACACAATGATGTAACGTCTTCTAATCAGACGACCGTTCTAAACGATACTAAAAGACGACTTAAACATATTCATAGGAAAGGTTCGATTCTGTGCCACTTACCCTCTCTTGGGCATTCTGGCATCGTACTCCAAGACAGCGCCTCAACAGTCCTCAATTGCGATCTATATCTCCTTCCCTCACAGACGCCGTTTCACATAGTGAAACTAATCACTTTTCTTTTCCAGGTCAGTGACACAATTTCACACAGTTTCACATCGTCAGAAATCACGTTCTAAGACCTGGCCTGTTACGATTCCCAAAAGAAGAGTTTTCACTGGGAAGCACACCCATCGGGGAATATGTATGTACACACTTGGAACTGGCGGGTATGCGCATCACCGTCACTGATAGAGTTTCAGACAATCAAACTTCTTGTTCTGAATTGTATTCCGTAGTACATTCACTGTAACAGTTTTGCAGTGCAAAGCATAGCTTCCACAAAATTCCCTGGTATAATTATGTCATCCTCAGTTCTGGAAAGTCTTGTTTCCCACATTTACACAATATCCAAATCGCGAAGGAGCCTGTATGACAATCTTGCCAGGGGTATCACATCCAGAGACAACGTTTCACGTTTTGGAGCCCATCCGTAAAGATGATCTGTATCATGCACACACAAAACGACACATTTTTCACGGTGTGGAACATGTTATAGACGAACCCCGGAAATAACTCTGTCGGTTTTGTATGAGTTGTGAAAGAGTGAATACTCTTGCTTTTAGTTAGGCAAGCTCAAGTTTTTCCACGTGATCCTTGTCAGTCCACGTGTTTCAGACCCACCCCTTGCTAGTGACTGGCCTATCATACCCCTGCCAACCCCCCCTCCCATCCACACACAAACTCACACACATCCGAGTCCTATTGGAAAGCCACGCGGACTGTGGAGTTATTTCCCCATAACGATTGACTTCACTGATTGCTTCAACGCTACTCTTTTACTCGGTCACACCCACTTCTGAACCAATATTGTCATACTCCGGGGGAGCCCAAATCAGGCCACAGGCACAGAGGTACCAGTGACGTGAGGCACCTCTGACGAAAACACACCCTCTGCCGTCCCTTTGTCAAACAACTCCACGTCAAATGTACGTGCCCTGAAATGCCACCTGGTCGGACCCAAGAGTGTCCTTTCGTCGCAGGTACCACTCTATTATTATTTCCGCTTTCCGCTTGCGTGTATGATTCCTTGGCTATCCTCAGATTTCTGCGGTTGCTTTTAATTTTTTATTTGTTAATTTTTTATGTCAATTCTGAGGACAAAATCCTGCTCTTAGCTGCTTTCTGACAGATTTAGTGCACTTTTGCAAAACTGTCAAAAGAAAAAGAAAGAAGAAAAAAGTTAAAAAACTCGCGTTCCTGTCAGTATAAAATTTGCATTTTTGTCCGTTAAAAATTTGTTATTTGCATTTTCCTTCATTTGCAAGTTTTCATCGATCATCTGTCAGCACCGGACAATGTATTGATCGTTTTGGGTTTCATGCTGTCGACTGGTCGCCCCTCTCGATTTAATAACCTCCAAAACATGATCCGCAAATGTTTGATAATCCTCATTAATTGAGTTTCTTACTTGCATAATTAATTTTGGAAGAAACAAGCAAGCAACAACAAACAAGCAAGCAAACAACGGAAACGAACAATCAAACAAACTGAGTGAGTATAAGATCAGGTGCTTATTTTTTTAGCAGAATTGAGAGAGAAACACAAATAGACACATACAGACACAGACAGACAGACAGACAGACAGACAGACAGACAGACACACAGAGACATACACACACAGACATACACACACACTCACCCACCCACCCACACACACACACACACAAACGAACACACACACAAACACATACATACACACACACACACACACACATATCTAGCAGTAATTCAAAACCTAGCAATGTATACGTAGGACACAGCACAAAAAGTCTCCTGACAGACACAGCATAAAAAAGTCTCCTGAAAAAGTCCAGTATCGACCCACACAAATGTCCAGCGAAAAGTAGCACCGAGACCCTCCGGGAACCACAAATCAGTCTCCTCTGTCACGGGCACCTGTTCCTTGTCCAGGTATTTATGCTTAGTACACGGGACAATCACCACTGCTAAAACGGCCAAGGTGAAGTTACATTTTAGGGCATGTTGACTGAACACTCAAAATGACTGAAGGCTGTTTAATACCACGAACCCATTCACTCGACGGTAACGTCCGACGCTACTGAGGTGTAAAGATTCAAAACAAATCAGCGCAGTGAGAAGTTGAAGTTGTGCGACTGTGATGCCAACATAACAGGCAGCCTGAAAGCGCTATGGACAGGTTAAAATCACATCAGGAACTTTCACGGAAACACGACCTGAACTCCAAATGATACATTTAATGAAGGCGGAAAGAACACACAACAACGAAATTACACCTTAGAACATGCACAGCAATACAGCATTAACCTCTTTACATAAGACCACAAGCTACAGCTATTCTCAGGCGTCTAAAGACGAACCATCAGCTCAGGCTGTTCCTGTTTTTTGGGGGGCCTTTTTTTCCCATCTGCGCTTTACGTTCTTTTGACCTCAAACGAAAATGTAAGATTTAGTACGTTTGAGGCACAACCGCTCTTTTGCTCCTTTACAATTGTGGTATCATGCCAACAGCTGAATCAGTCCAAGTTCTGTATCATTCCAACTTAAGGAAGCGTCATAAATATAAGGATACATAAAAAAAACCTGTGTACAGTGTATAATTGTATTTCGATGTGTATTATTATTTTATTTGGAACTGTGTAATGGATTAATTTATTTATGTATGTTTTTGTGAGGCGCTTAAAACTATTTTAGCATTTGTGCCGTATAAATATACTCATTACTTGTAGTATTTTTGATATTATTATTTAAGTTATTGAGACATCCCAGTGCACTAAGGGATTTATAGAGCAAATCGAGAAAATTCATTATTGAACGAAGCGCATAGCGCTGAGTTCAATAATTATTTTCGAGATTTGCTCTATAAATCCCTTAGTGCACTGGGATTGTTTCAATAACGATATTGTCAGTACCGCCATAGAAAAAAGAAGATTCCAAGCGCACATTTTGCAACGCGCATTTGAATAGGCATAACTGTGTGGTCAGGTCGTGTACAGTAAAGATCTACTTTTGTGTGGGGTGTCTCAAGTGTGTCGTGCTTTCGTCACACGCATTTTAATTTCTGTTGGTAAATTCCAGTGTAGCGTTAATCTGAACAGTGATGATCTTTCAGAGATACCTCATTTGAACTCGGAGAAAGGGCTGTGCTCTTCATTATTTGCGATTCGAAACCTCCAGTCGAGCTTCGACGGATTGACTGTGCGGAGTGACTCCCCTTGAATTGACTCGAAGCCGCGGGACTCGACGGTTCGCACATTTTCAAAACAAATGTGGCATATTTCTCGTGTTGTATCTTCACTCATCGGGGAGTCTGATACTAAATATGAACGGTAAGAATGCTCTGAACCCTACACGTATTATATCCCCATCGTTTTTTCGTTCACATTTGCCCAACATGTTAATTTGCTGAGCGGGGTTTATGTCGTCTGCTTGGGCAATCAAACCACTGCATGCAGTCTGCACTGACTGAGTCTGCACGCACGAGGCACGCTGGTAATAAGTCTTATAATGGTAAGAACGTTCTGAACCCTACACGTTTTCGATTACGATTGTTCTTGCCTTGAAATAATAATTCGGAAACCATTCATTTACTGAACTGATGCAGTCGTATTTCAGTGTAGTCAGTGCGGCTACGTATGACAGAGTCGATCGAGTCAGTCTTCCAAACTGGTCTAGCTGGTACGTTATCGGAATAACACTTGTGTTTTCTGCTAGCGGGTGGGAATTTTATATTAACTCATCATTTGGTAATGTGGATGATAAGCTACATGCCACTAACACGATGAGAAGAATCTATGCAAGTCGGCGAGAATTAGATGAAACAGAGCGGCTTCTATTTTTAGATCAGTGGCGGCCGCACTGTGGCACAGGCACATGCAATCTGTCAGAAAAAACCCACTTCTGCTTTAATTAAGAAGCAGGGAATTTATGGTCATTTGGTATTGTGGAGAATATAAGCTACATGTCAGTAATTAATTCTGAGGATGAGAGCACAGTCTTGCTTAGGTAAAGGGCGTAAGAATACGCTCTGTGGAAAAGTTAGCGCACTCCAAGAGTGCGCTAACAGTTTTAGCGCATCGCCATTAGCCAATCAACTGGTTCACATCAGTCATGTGACACCAGTACTTACTGACAATTATTATTATTATTGTTATTATCCGCAATGAAACTGACCACTAAACTATCAATCTTCTTCTTCTTCTTCTTCTTCTTCTTCTTCTTCTTCTTCTTCTTCTTCTTCTTCTTCTTCTTCTTCTTCTTCGCTCATAGGCTTAGACTCCCACGTTCACTCATGTTTTTAGCACGAGTGGATTTTTACGTGTATGACCGTTTTTACCCCGCCATTCAGGCAGCCATACGCCGATTTCGGGGAAAAACTATCAATCTAAAACCGACGTTCGCGTCGAAAGCGTGTCCTCGTGTTTAACTCACTTCCAAGTGCAGTTCTTGACCTCGGTGTAAGTAGAACAACGGTATTGGCTTCTGTCATCAACTGTACAAACGACACCAAAACACACCCCGCGATCTCCACGCCCCCTTACTGAAAACCCAGACTCGCTTGGTACCGTAAGCACTCAGTTGCTTTTGGAACTGTGTTAGCAAAGGGAAATGGAACACGCTGGAAAAGCTGTGTTACACTGGATATACCTTGGAGGGGGCGTGAACTGAAAAAATACGCACATACACCACGACCCTCGTTTCGATTCCCCCTCGATGTTAAAATATTTAGTCAAAACTTGACTGAATATAAAAAGGAATGGAGTGGTGTGTGTGTGTGTATGTGTGTGTGTGTGTGTGTGTGATGCCTGCCTGTCTGTCTTCGTGCTGTATGTCTCTGCGTGTGCGTGCGTGTGTCATAGTTGTGTGTGTGTGAGTGTGTGTGTGTGTGTGTGTCTGTCTTCGTACTGTATGTCTCTGTGTCCCACAGTGACATGGCAAATAATCCGCATTGGCAACATCCTAACAAGTCGCGTAAGGCGAAAATACAATATTTAGTCAAGTAGCTGTCGAACTCACAGAATGAAACTGAACGCAATGCCATTTTTCAGCAAGACCGTATATTCGTAGCATCGTCAGTCCACCGCTCATGGCAAAGGCAGTGAAATTGACAAGAAGAGCGGGGTAGTAGTTGCGCTAAGAAGGATAGCACGCTTTTCTGTCCCTCTCTTTGTTTTAACTTTCTGAGCGTGTTTTTAATCCTAACATATCATATCTATATGTTTTTGGAATCAGGAACCGACAAGGAATAAGATGAAAGTGTTTTTAAATTGATTTGGACAATTTAATTTTGATAATAATTTTTATATATTTAATTTTCAGAGCTTGTTTTTAATCCGAATATAACATATTTATATGTTTTTGGAATCAGCAAATGATGGAGAATAAGATAAACGTAAATTTGGATCGTTTTATAAATTTTTATTTTTTTTTACAATTTTCAGATTTTTAATGACCAAAGTCATTAATTAATTTTTAAGCCACCAAGCTGAAATGCAATACCAAAGTCCGGGCTTCGTCGAAGATTACTTGACCAAAATTTCAACCAATTTTGTTGAAAAATGAGGGCGTGACAGTGCCGCCTCAACTTTCACGAAAAGCCGGATATGACGTCATCAAAGACATTTATCAAAAAAATGAAAAACATGTTCGGGGATTTCATACCCAGGAACTCTCATGTCAAATTTCATAAAGATCGGTCCAGTAGTTTAGTCTGAATCGCTCTACACACACACACAGACACACACACACACACACACGCACACACGCACACACACACGCACATACTTGACTAAATATAAAAACTAGTGTATACATATCCGCACAAGGTTTCTAAAACGCCCGTCAACGAGTTGTGTTCAATCGACCCTTCACAACCTTTGAACTGCAGAGCTTTTGTTGTCCCTAATTAGTCTGTACCTGGAGAGACTGTAACCAACTGAAGGATTTTAGACAGTCGACGATCCTTGTTGTAATCCAAAACGTACCACACAATTTGGAGACTGCTTCGAAATACAAACAGAGACTCTTTCGAAACATCTTGTATCATGTACTTTACATCACCCTTCATGAAACCAATGGAATTGGTCGTTCCGGCAATTGCACACAGTCGAAATAAGCTGCCTCTGCTACGGCGGTTGGACAAAATTGTATCGACTGCACGGAAATAAACTCAGACAGGGACACCGCACGCGCCATCCTTTGCATCTCCATTTCAGGCTCATTAGCTCATTACTCGCATGTGAAGACGATGGTGTCACAAATTCAGTGACGATGTCATGGTTCATTATTGTTGATTTGCCGAACGCACGAGGTCATCCATGTAGGACACAGCCTCTTCACGCTGAGTTATATAATTATAATACATACTCAAATATTTTTTTATTAAACGATCCAAAAACAATTTTATCTTATTCTTCGTCATTTTCTGATTCCAAAACCATATACATATGTTATATTTGGATTAAAAACAAGCTCTGAAAATTAAAAATATAAACATTATGATCAAAATTAAATTTCCGAAATCGTTTTAAAAACTATTTCATCTTATTCCTTGTCGGTTCCTGATTCCAAAAAACATATAGATATGATATGTTTGGATTAAAAACACGCTCAGAAAGTTAAAACGAAGAGAGGTACAGTAAAGCGTGCTATGAAGCACAGCGCAATCGCTTCCGCGCCAAACAGGCTCGTCACTTTCACTGCCTTTTGCACTAGCGGCGGACTACGTTCAGTTTCATTCTGTGAGTTCCACAGCTTGACTAAATGTAGTAATTTCGCCTTACGCGACTTGTTTAAACTGTGATAGACCTCAATAAAACGAGTTTTAAGCATGGAGACTGCCATGTAAACTGAAAAAGGAACCCAACTTCGGTCCCAGATAGCCATATTGGTTGTGTGGAAGATAAAAAAACAAAAAACAATAACCAACTCCATATTGATAATTGTCCTTTTCTGATCCGCTCATGCACTATTGAGCGTGCAATAAAGCATCGTTGCTGCTGAGGACGTCACTGAATAAAACAGAATTGGTGATTATATACTAATATTCTTTGCTTTGTTCAAAGAGAGAGAGAGAGAGAGAGAGAGAGAGAGAGAGAGAGAGAGAGAGAGAGAGAGAGAAAGAGAAAGAAAGAGAGAGAGAGAGAGAGAGAGAGAGAGAGAGAGAGAGAGAGAGAGAGAGAGAGAGAGAGAGAGAGAGAGAGAGATTCGGATTCGGATGGTTTATTCACATAGGCCATTGCCCCTAGTGAAGGGGTGTGAACAAAAGCAAAAACATTTAATCATTTTTACATTCAGTAGACTCAAAACAGTGCATATTTTTCTCAAAAGTGGATAACAGATACATCAATGCAGACATCTACATACACAATTACGATAACAGTGTTTTTCGTATCTTAAATGCTTTATACAAATATAGACATAAATCACGTACAGTTTTTTCATGTGTTGAAGCTAAAAGAAGGCTGAGTCGAAAAGCACTTGGTTGCCTGTAATATTTCAGTGGGATGAATTTTTCTCTCAATTTATGGAAGTATGGACAGACAAGAACAAAATGGACTTCATTTTCCAGTTTATCTTTACAAAAGGGACACATGTAATTATTAACATCATAAACTTTTTTGTAACGATGAGTGTGAACGGCAATTTCAGAGATCCCTAACCTAAACCTTATCATCATGAATCTTAAATGTCTGTCAATATTGAACAAAAGGTAAGGTTTGATCTCAGGAACAGTACAAAATGTTCTATACACAGAAAATCTTTCACTATTTTGAATATGAAACTCCCAGTCTTGCCATCTGCATGCAATTAATCTATCTTTTAAAAACATACAAAAAATTGTTTTCGTCAACAACACCTTGATTCAACCACACAAAACCATATCCTAACTGATACAATTTACAACGCACATTTGACGCCCAATTCGATTTACCATTCTCATCCATCCTGTACAGCATTTTATATGATTTATGAGGCAATCTATGCTCAGACATTCTCAACAATTTCAACCAATATTTAATACATTTCAATATTGAATTTACGAGAGAGAGAGAGAGAGAGAGAGAGAGAGAGAGAGAGAGAGAGAGAGAGAGAGAGAGAGAGAGAGAGAGAGAGAGAGAAGGGTGCTACAAAGTCACCATCCAAAATACACACACACACACACACACACACATACACACACACACACACACACACAAGCAAGCGAACAACCAACCAACCAACCACACAATCGACAGATCATGGCGTTTCGTACCCAGACGGTCTTATATGACACCTAATGGACAGTAACTTGGTTTCGCAGGCAGCGTCTTCATCGCACGATCAGCTTGACACTATCGGGACCCTTGCCCGATCGATAAAAAACATACACAACCAGTTCGGCGCCCTGGGACCCTTGACTTACTTTGCAGAAACTTTGGGTGGCCATTTCACCCGTGGTGACCATATTGTATATTTAAAGGCCACACAGATCTGGCATCCTGGCATTGCTCTTATAGAATCAACCTTGGACCGACCCAAGAGTCAACTTGCGTGAACTTGATTGTGCTCAGTCACTCGATCAGTAATCAATGTTGGATTATTTTGCCCCCGACGAGGTCATGGTTACAACGTCGAATTTGCAAAGTCAGTCATGGTTCATACATTTTTATAAGCCGCTGTGCCAACTCGTTCTTTGACTGCAAAGTTGCTTACATGACCTGCCGAGGAACGAATTAAGTCTTGAAACACCGGGCAGCCGTGTTATGATTACTGCTAATGTAATCACTCTTGTTAGTCGACAAGTCTTTCATGGGCGAATTGATATAGCACTTGCTGGTAGGGTTGCCGTTCTTTGAAGGCAGTCGGCGAAAAGTGTCACTTTTCTTTTTTATTCGCCGAAACTGCGTCGTCATGACGAGAGAGAGAGAGCGAGCGAGAGAGAGAGAGAGAGAGAGAGAGAGAGAGAGAGAGAGAGAGAGAGAGAGAGAGAGAGAGAGAGAGAGAGAGAGAGAGAGAGAGAGAGAGAGAGAGAGAGAGAGAGAGAGAGAGCGCTTCCGCCCCCCCCCCACACACGCATGCATATCTATTGAAAGGAGGAGGAACAAAAAACAAGTGTTGCATCTTTTTCAAACTTCGCCGCCCGCTTAATACCACAAATAAACAAGTCGCGTAAGGCGAAAATACAACATTTAGTCAAGCTCAGTCGAACTCACAGAATGAAACTGAACGCATTGCATTTTTTCCGCAAGACCGTACACTCGTAGCATCGTCTGTCCACCGCTCGTGGCAAAGGCAGTGAAATTAACAATCCAGAAAAGCGGGGTAGCGGTTGCGCTGAGGAAGATAGCACGCTTTTCTATATCTCTATTCTTTTTAACTCTCTGAACGTGTTTTTAATCCAAACATATCATATCTATATGTTTTTGGAATGAGGAACGGACAAGGAATAAGATGAAATTGTTTTTAAATCGATTTCGGAAATTTAATTTTAATCATAATTTTTATATATTTAATTTTCAGAGCTTTTTTTTAATCCGAATATAACATATTTATATGTTTTTGGAATCAGAAAATAATGAAGAATACGATAAACGTAATTTTGAATCGTTTTATAAAAAAATCATTTTAATTACAATTTTCAGATTTTTAATGACCAAAGTCATTAATTAATTTTTAAGCCTCCATGCTGAAATGCAATACCAAAGTCCGGCCTTCGTCGAAGATTGCTTGGCCAAAATTTCAATCAATTTGATTGAAAAATGAGGGTGTGACAGTGCCGCCTCAACTTTTACAAAATGCCGGATATGACGTCATCAAAGACATTTATCAAAAAAATGAAAAAAACCGTGTGGGGATATCATACCCAGGAACTCTCATGAAAAATGTCATTAAGATCGGTCCAGTAGTTTACTCTGAATCGCTCTACACACACACACACACACACACACACACACACACACACACACACACACACACACACACACACACACACACACACACACACACACACATACACCACGACCCTCGTCTCGATTTCCCCCTCAACGTTAAAACATTTAGTCAAAACTTGACTAAATGTAAAAAGGGCTCCTTTTGTAACTTCTTCCAGAATATTACCCAATTTTGAGCACCCCAACCCCGAACAAAAAACATCCACCCTTTGCAGCACTTCAAGGTGAATACTAACAATAAAACAGCCAAAACGACGCAGCCAAATACCAACATCTGAATTATTTGGATGACAAACAACCACAGACGAGCACGGTTTTTTTAAACACATTTTTCATGCGCAATCCTCTTTTTATTGGAATGGTAGACATCACAGCAGAACCCAGTAGCAGTATGGACCACCGAAATTGCGAAATACCACAGAACACAGCAACAGCAGTATGTACCATCAAAAGTTCGCTATACCACAGAACACAGCAGTATGGACCACCAACAGTTCGCAATACCACGGAACACAGCAGTAAGGACCACCAACAGTTCGCAATACCACGGAACACAGCAGTATGGACCACCAACAGTTCGCAATACCACGGAACACAGCAGTATGGACCACCAACAGTTCGCAATACCACGGAACACAGCAGTAAGGACCACCAACAGTTCGCAATACCACGGAACACAGCAGTAAGGACCACCAACAGTTCGCAATACCACGGAACACAGCAGTAAGGACCACCAACAGTTCGCAATACCACGGAACACAGCAGTATGGACCACCAACAGTTCGCAATACCACAGAACACAGCAGTATGGACCACCAACAGTTCGCGATACCACGGAACACAGCAGTATGGACCACCAACAGTTCGCAATACCACGGAACACAGCAGTATGGACCACCAACAGTTCGCAATACCACAGAACACAGCAGTATGGACCACCAACAGTTCGCGATACCACGGAACACAGCATTAAGGACCACCAACAGTTCGCAATACCACAGAACACAGCAGTATGGACCACCAACAGTTTGCAATACCACAAAACACAGCAGTATGGACCATCAAAAGTTCGCAATACCACAGAACACAGCCGTATGGACCATCAAAAGTTCGCAATACCACAGAACACAGCAGTAAGGACCACTAAAAGAGCTAACCGAAGGAGAACATAGCAGTATGGACCACCAACAGTACTCACCGAAGTAAAACACGGCAGTATGGACCACCAAGACTATTCAGCACCACAGAACACAGCAGTATATTTGGACCACCAAAAGCACGTAGAGTATAACTTATTTTTTCCCAAGTACTTGATGCAATCCAAGGACTACTGGAATGGTACGCAGCAAAGTACAACACTAACCGCAGCAGTATGAATAGTCGAAAATAACCAGTATAGAAGTACCGCGGAGATGCATAATCAATTAAAGGTGATCGATTAAAAGCGGGGGATAAAAGATTCAACAGTTGCCAGTGACTACAAGGCGTGGTAAGTGGTGCTGTCAACACTGCTGTTATTTCTTCACACTACGGACACAGGGTGGAGATCAATGGAATAGTTATATATGAAGACTATACGCCACTTTAGCGGAGAAAATCCCCAGAAAGTTAGAATAACCCGAAGCAAGTGAGGAGTAGCACTAATGACAAAATGTAAGAAACAAAGGAACGACAACAACCAGAGCAATGAACCAGTCTCCTGGCAACTCAGTGAGAGAATAAGAAACATTGAAAGGAACAAATAAATATCATCCTCTACTTATGAAAACTCTTTGAGAGGGAGAGTCGTTTATTAATTTCAACGCTTCTTACTTCTTGGATAGAAAGCTTCAGCCCTCCAAGAACGTCCATGGGTCCGATTAATCCGAGGCTACCAAACTTCATTCTGTTCGTACGGCACATGTAAATATGCGCCATCGTCGATTCAAGTTATGTACCCAAGGAGCGACTAGGATTAAAGAGAGGACGGGCTCTCTTTAAGCAACGGTCTGGTATTTAGCGACAACTACATAACTATTATCTCATTGATTAATGTTATTGGACAAAATGCTTATATTGCGTTTTTCGCGCTGTATTCTTGGTTCAGTTGTCCAAAGAATATTATTTGGAGTCATTTGAAGTCACTTAGAAAACCCTCATTGGCCAACCACACTGAACCGACCAAAAAGTGACTAAGACCACAGAAGAGGCCATGGTGACAAGAATACTAACGAAGCTACACTATTGTAAAAACCCTAACGGAATAAAACACCTCTAAACATAGCCCCCCCCTACACACACACACACACACACACACCCAGCCACACACACACACACACACACACACACACACACACACACACAGAGTGACAAACACACACACACACATACAGAGTGACACACACACACACACACACACACACACACACACACACACACACACCCAGCCACACACACACACACACACACAGTTGATACTATAACTGAAAGCGTTCAACAAAATCTCAAAAATACATTTGGAAGTAGTAAGCGAAATTGTATATCACTATAGAACTGCACAAAGAGTGTAGAGCGGGTCGTTCCAGGAAGCTGAGAGTAATGCATCGGAATGGGTGCAAACAATTCGGAGTCAACACCGCAGCCACTGACGGCTTTTCACGCACCTTTACTGAGTCACTCCAGTCACCCAACAATAACATCCACAGCAGAGAGATCTACAACAGTGCCTCGATCCTGTCATGATCATACACAAATGGCACAGTGGTTCTGTGTTGCACATAGATAACACTTGTAGTTGGCAATATTGCAATAGTAGTAGCATACTGTCAAGCAATCCGATAATCGGAAGTACCACGCACACAACCACGGAGCTGTACACTAGCTCGATGGAGCTATTTAGTAGATCACAATGCAGAAAACAGCGAGACAGAAAACCCTGATCACGTTCAACAGAAACAATGCAGCAAGTGGAGCCAGCTCGCAGAAATCAACTGATCGACAAAACGCAAGTGCAGCGGTATGTACGGTACACTTCACTCTCGACTCAGTCTCTTTGCCGTCGTTCAGCGGCAAAGTTCATCATCATAAACGCGTTTTGTTCTATTGATTGCTCTGACACGGGGGAGCTGGTAGGTTTATGAATTGTGCAGCAAGTAGCACTGGTTATAGCGCCCCATAGACTGACCAGTGATGACTCTCACACGATTCTCTCTCCCTATTGTCCCGCGAGTCTTATCAACTCTGGTCACTGAATCGCTATAAATGACAACGGGAACTGGCACCACACGGTTTCACAAGGGTTCTATGGTAATCGTTGAAAACTTTCACACAAGTCGCTCTACTCACTCTGCTAGTCTCGCAAGACCTATGCTATGCAGTGGAACGTCATTGGGACGCTATAAGAGACAACAGGAACTGGACCAATAACCAAAATTAAGTGGTAGGTTTTTACATTGTTGAGCGAGTAGCACGGTCTTTTGCGCCCCATCTTTCTTCTCTCTCCAGTTCTCACGCAAGTCCCGCCAAGTGGTCATTTCGGGACGCTTTAAATGAGAACGAGAACAGGAACAACAATGTTTCTTAGCGCCACATTATCTACTGTCTCTCACAAGATTTATTCTTCTATCCCCTGTCGTCACGCAATAGTCCTATGCAGTGCTTACATGGGCACTGTACATGA
>NC_090245.1:83029345-83126845 GCF_037325665.1 Littorina saxatilis
CGTTGGGCATAAGTTGTGAACGCTGGCAACACGCCAAGCATACGTTGCCCAGCAAACAATTTTACGTTGTATTCACGTTATATTCACGTTGGGTTACGTTGGGTTTACGTTGCGTTTCAACGTTTTTTTACGTAGATTTGTATGGACGAAATCACGTGGGAATAACGTTGGAAAACAACGTTGCATTTTACGTGACACCAACGTGAATGCAACGTGAATTATTGGTGGAGGTGGATTGTTCGTAAAAACATTACGTGAATTTTACGTTGTCACAACGTGAATTTTTGGTTGTGGTTGTGGTTTGGTTGAAATTGCGTTGCATTTTTACGTAATGTCCACGTGAATGGAACGTAAATTTTAGGTCAAAATTTAGCTCAAAAATTACGTGAATTCTACGTTGACACAACGTAAAAGTTGTGTTTTGGTGCATTTTTCCTGATAAAATTGACGTGAATTACACGTCGACACAACGTGAATTTTTGGTTGTGGTTGTGGTTTGGTTTGATTTTGACGTGAATGCAACGTTGAGAGTGAATGTAGGTTTTGGTAAATGTATCCACGCACACACACCAACTTTCACACTCAGTCACAGATCATAAGGACTATTACATGTAACACCATAAACTCAAGATACGATCAACAATTTTATTTCATAACAAAAACATGCATATTATGTTGCGGAGAAATTAAAAATGCACGCAGCTTAGCAGGGCAACAGCACAGCATATTCAATCGATTTCATTCTTTGTCCTGGTGGTCCTCTTCTCCCAGGCAGTCCTCGATGCGCCTCTTTGATGCTGGTCGCTAAACAAAGCAAAGACAGCACATTGATATTAGTGACACCAGAGCCTCCATATATAATGTCTGGAGTAGAAATACACATCTTTTCAACTTAGGTCACTTTTTTAGTAACTTTCCACTGCCTACTATGTCTCTGGCCTACTGCACTGCCAACTGAGTGTTGACACTACATGTATTTCTTTTTAATATATGAAATAAAGCATTATGTCCCTTCTTCGAGCCTTGTTGTGTCAGATTTAGGCCGCAAGCCAAGACAACAAAAGTGTATTCCTTACATAAGAAATGAAGTATTTCAAACGAAAATTGATCGTTTCAGAACACAGAGGGTATTTTATTTGTATTTGCATCATTAAGACATTTGACCTGGAAGTGAAACTGTCTTTAATCTGTGTACAAGAATTAAATGTTTGTAATTGTCCAAACACAAATAACATCCGTTACTGCTATATATATATACGAATCACACACACACACACACACACACACACACACACACACACACACTCACACACAAACTCACACTAGCGCGTCACCTTATTCCCACTACTATGAGTTATACACAACTACAATAAGCGATAAACGTTTCATATGCTGATCAGGATGCAATGAACTTTGACACGCTCCAATTAAAGCCCATTATAGGGGCCGGTGTCCGTCTCTCTCCTTGAGGATAAAAGGGCTCACAGCCTTTTCAACATTGTTATCAAAATCAAAGTCTTTCGGTAACCTGGAAAGCTCCTCGGAGCTAGTACTGTCTCAATTATCCACCGATCGCCGTAGGTCGAAGTTGAAGACTATCAAGTGTATGCATGTTGTAGAGGTGGGAGGTGCACAGAAAATGGAAGCAATCATTACAATCAAACTTTGTTTGTTAAATACACTACACCTTGTCATCGGAAACTAAAAGTTATTTGGTTTTGGCCTTTTTTTTCACAGATTATACATTGTAAATGACAAAAAGCAAAATGAAGCAATACCAAATAAAAACAAAATGTTCAGAAACATACATGATACATGGGTAGTATCAAAACGGTTGGTTGGTTGGTTAACCTAAGCTTAACGTCCTCACAGAAACTAGTGCCAATTAGGGACATGAAGTGGTTATATGCTGGGACAAAACGGTTGGGAAAAAGGAGAACTTTAAAGTTGCCATCAAGCAAGAGAGGGATGGGTGGTTTCAACTTGCAAGGGTAATAAGAAAGCAGTGAGAGAGACAATTAAGGGCGACATGTGCGATCAAGTTGAATTTGAAAGTCCAGCACCTATAATTACAAGTTTTCCACGTTATATTTCCAGTGTTATCCATGCCAAGAAGGTTCCTTTTTTTCCAACCTTCATCTGTCCGACACGTGCGATCTCACTTTTTCAGTGAGTTATTTTTTCCCTTTAACATCTGGTTGCCAGACTTCCGTCAACCTCTTATCAAATTTCACACTGTGATTCTCACGTATCTGATCGCTTCTTTAAGAGCACTTGACAGTGTCCAGTCAATCACTTCTTTCAGACGGGTCATAAAATTGCAAAGGCTCCTAAATGCCCCGCTCCTGTACAAACTGTGGGGGGAGGATCTATGGGGGGGGGGGGGGGAGGGGGATCTTAGATTGAGAGGAGACGGAATGCATGGAACGGAATTTTTATGAATCGTTTTGTAGTTTTTGTGTCTGGGGCATGTAAACAAAACAAAAATGAGCAAAATTCTGAGAGAAAAACGGGAGCTTTATCAAAGCAAATTTGTTTTACAGTTGTTGTGATTATTTAACGACAAGAGGAGACACAATACAATTTGTTATACTTTTGATTTCTAAGAGTTGAAATCAATTACGCAGATATATTATAAGTCTACAAAGCCATGACGGTGCCAAAATAGCATGATAGCATTTTTGAATATTTCACTAATCAGAGCAGCAGAATTCTAACTTCATTAACAAAATCAATCTAATCAAAGAATTTAGTAAGCACTGAAGGCATCGTGATCATTAAAAAATCTCACAACTTAAGAACATCATACCTCTGCATAAATTACGCTTATGCAGTATGTTTCTTCCGATTAATGCAAACACTTTTTTTTTCGCAGAGCAGGGACCCGGCATTGATACCGTCACCTGAAAATCAGTGGCTGTGTTGTAAGACCTACATTTTGTAATTGACAATGACTTGAAAAGGCACGTACCTAAGCATATAGGAAAGGTAATACATGTACACTCAACGGTGTCTTTTGCACACTGCTATCTGACAAATTATTTAGAGCGGTCATCAGAAGCAGGCGACGATAGTCGAGTGATTTATTACCCACGGGGGGTTGAGGCTGCAGACAATTAACTGTGAACTGAGAAGGGGTAAGCGGTGGGGGCGGAGGGGGTTAAAAGGGGGAGGGAGTGGGGTGGCAGACATAAAATAATGAAAACTTGTTACGGTCCGACTTTGGGTTTGGTGTGTGTTGGCTACGCTGATGTCTCAAGTAGACTCACGTTCATAAGGGGGTGGGTAAATCAACATGGTCGGCAACTTTATGATCCAGGTCGACAAAAGACAGTCAAGTGTGTAATTAGCCAATCAGTCAGATGACATCAAGGTGTCAAGTTCTGAATTCTTCTCATACCACCGTTCCGACCTCATCTCTCGGACAAAAGTTGGACAACCAAGTTTTGGAAGAAATTTTCAAGGAAGAATGACATCACAGGTTTCTGGAAAGCAAGGATTCGGGACAAAAGAAAGAATAACTGACACAATAACACACACTCACACACACACACACACACACACACACACACACACACACATACACAAACACACACACAGGCACGAACTCAAACAAACACACTGGCACACCACACACACACTGACACCACACACACACACCGACACCACACACACACACACTCACACTCACACACTCACGCACGAACACACACATACAAACTTGCGCGCGCGCGCACTGATTTCTAAACAACAACAACAGTAAGCAGTGAACGATGCATATGCTAATCATGAGGCAAGAAATGAATGTGGCAAGTTTGATTCAACTTTGACCCGCTCTAAATCCCACGTTGTACACAGTCTGTCTCCCTGAGGATAAAAGGGCTCACAGTTTCCAAAACTTGTGATCAAAATCAAAGTCTTTCAGTAACCTGGAAAGCTACTTAGAGTGCTGTCTCAATTATCCCCCTATCGCCGTAGGTCGAAGTTGAGGACTATCAAGTGTATAGGGAGGGGTAGGGGGAGGGAGGAAGGGAATTGTTACGACACGACTTTGTCGTGTAAAAGGAAATGATGGGTGGAACGCGGATATCCGTGGGATGTTCAGACATGGAAATTGCTCAAAATAACGATTATCTATTAAACTCATAGCTCAAGGATTTCCATTAAGTACTTTTACCCCGCGTTGTACTTGAAGTCCGACACCTAGTGTGAAAACGATCGTTCAATAGTCCAATTACATATTTCTGCCCCTTTTCCCGTTTAACCCCCAAATAACAACTACAACAAAGACAGCAAGAGCGACGACGACGACAACAAAATGTTGGAACCAAATTGAAATCATTGCAAACAAGACACCAGTAAATGTCGGACACCTACATGGTGGTTTTCAAGTTCCTCATTTTGTTACATGTCCCCATACAACACTTTACCTATTGATTTTGTTATTTGGTTAGTTAATTTGAAATTAATGTTAAAGTTCCTAATTTGTTATCTAAATTTCGCCATAACGCATTTATTAACTCATTCATTTATGAACTTATTTATGTATCATTTCCCTATTCGTCTATTTGTTTATTTTTTTATTTCAGTTATTTCGGCATGTAGGTATTTCGGTTGTAAGCAATTCAGTTATAATAAAACAAATTCACCCATTATTAGAAAGGAGAAAACAAATTGGAATGTCGGGTGCACATTCCAAGTTGATCCCTTTTTTAACTAAAAATAGCGCGCGTTATTACTAACAATGCTCTTTTTCAAGCTTATAAAATATAAAGCCCACATGTTAAAATACCTTGACAACTACAAAGTGGGAAATTACAACGACGGTCAACAGTCAGAGTTATATATTGCTTGCAAGCCTGTCCGCCCTGTATCCAAGATATCCCCCATGCACTGGCATGGTCCTAAGAGGACACACTTATTACTCAACAGTAAATTCCAGTAAGCCTTTAGTCGGACTCTGTCATTTGTATGTTTGTGAATGTCACAGAAAAAAACCCACAACTCCCAAGATCACGGAAGCATGATTAACCATTCAGTCAATTCAAGGGAATGCACGCTGAAAACGTCCGCTTTCATTTCACCTAAGAGGGGGAGGAAGGTGTTTTGTTAATTTTCTATTGCTGGTACTCGCACGTGTCCAAAGTGTGTGGGAAAAAGATCAAGTCGCGTAAGGCGAAATTACTACATTTAGTCAAGCTGTGGAACTCACAGAATGAAACTGAACGCACTGCATTTTTTCCCAATGACCGTAGTCCGCCGCTCGTACAAAGGGCGGTGAAATTAACGACCCTGTTTAGCGCGGAAGTGGTTGCGCTCTGTTGCATAGCACGCTTTTCTGTACCTCTCTTCGTTTTAACTTTCTGAGCGTGTTTTTAATCCAAACATATCATATCTACATGTATATGTTTTTGGAATCAGGAATCGACAGGGAATACGATGAAATTGTTTTTAGATCGATTTCGGAAAATTAATTTTAATCATAATTTTTATATTTTTAATGTTTAGAGCTTGTTTGTAATCCAAATATAACATATGTATACGTTTTTGGAATCAGAAAATGACGAAAAATAAGATGAAAATGTTTTTGGATCGTTTGATAAAAAAATAATTTTAATTACAAGTTTCCGATTTTTAATGACCAAAGTCATTAATTAGTTTTTAAGCCATCAAGCTGAAATGCAATACCAAAGTCCGGCCTTCGTCGAAAATTGCTTTGCCAAAATTTCAATCAATTTGATTGAAAAATAGTGGTTTCGCTGTGCTGCATAGCACGCTTTTCTGTACCTCTCTTCGTTTGGTTTAAACTGTTTTATTCAACATTTGTGCATTATTTACAAATAAAAAATGCATATAGAGTAAACAACACAAGCATAATGCTTATAGTGGTGTTTAAAGTTTTCTAGAAAAATACATATAAATGGCGGCTATTGTACAGTTAAATGAAGAGCAAGCAAACATGAAAAGAAAATTGAATGAAAAATGTACATCAAAACAAAAATCCGTTTTAGAATACATATATTATATTTTTCGTTTTAACTTTGTGAGCGTGTTTTTAATCCAAACATATCATATCTATATGTTTTTTTGAATCAGGAACCGACAAGGAATAAGACGAAATTGTTTTTAAATCGATTTCGGAAATTTGATTTTGATAATAATTTTTATATTTTTAATTTTCAGAGCTTGTTTTTAATCCAAATATAACATATTTATATGTTTTTTGAATCAGATAATGACGCAGAATAAGATGGAATTGTTTTTGGAACGTTTGATAAAAAAAAATTTTTAATTACAAGTTTCCGATTTTTAACGACCAAACTCACTCATTAGTTTTTAAGCCACCAAGCTGAAATGCAATACCGAAGTCCGGCCTTTGTCGAAGATTGCGTGGCCAAAATTTCAATCAATTTGATTGAAAAATGAGGGTGTGACAGTGCCGCCTCAACTTTTACAAAAAGCCGGATATAACGTCATCAAAGGTATTAATTGAAAAAAGGAAAAAAATATCCGGGGATATCATTCCCAGGAACTCTCATGTAAAATTTCATAAAGATCGGTCCAGTAGTTTAGTCTGAATCGCTCTACACACACACACGCACAGACACACACACACACACACACACACATCACGACCCTCGTCTCGATTCCCCCTCTATGGACATTCTGTGAGTTCGACAGCTTGACTAAATGTTGTATTTTCGCCTTACGCGACTTGTTTTTTGCTGTTTGTTTCTCTCTTTTTCTTTATTTTTATTTTGTCTTATATGTCTGTAATGAACACTTTAAAATGAAGAGGAAAAACACTACCCACGATCCTCTCAACGAAACAGTACATTAAAAAACCTGCGCACGCGCACACACACACAAACACAACTTTTCGAGAAAACATTGGCTGCATTTTTTTTTTTTACTGGTGAGCGTACCCTAGCTAAGAAGAAATCCAACATGTGTGTCCATATGATTTGCCCGTTCGGTTTCCTTTTGTTCTCATACGCGAGATGTCTCAAGAGGACCCATTTTGGCAAAGTTTAGAGGAGGGGGGGGGGGGGGGGGGGGGAGCATGTCCGTAATTTTATTATCCAAGTGAACAAACGATCGACAAAAGCCCGACAAAAGACTGCCAAGTGCCGTAAATGAGTCAGGTAAGATCAAGGTGCGATTTTTGACTTGTACTTCATACCAGTTTTCCTCGCCTCTTCTCTCCTTAACAAAGGTCTAGCAACAAAGTTTGGGGGGTGTAATCTCATAAGGAGTGACATAATATCACATGCGAATATGAGGGAACGAGACAGAAGAATGAATAAAACAGCCGCTATTACGCTATCTGTGTTGTGGCTGGAAGAAAAAAGAAAAAGAAAGAATACCGTCCAACTAACACGAAGAAGAATGGGAAAAAATCTTAAATAAAGGGAGAGGTACAAAGGTTGCGATTCATCTCGGCTAGATATTATTCACGATTTTTGTAAACATACATGTAGTAAGCCTATACTCGCATCAGACACATATTTTACATGTATCAGCATCCTACATTTTGTCCGTGTCTGCCTTCTGGCCGGGTTTGCGATTTCTACATATTATATTCATGTGTTCTTCTCTCTGACAGTGCGGGCTCAACTTTTACAAACGGGAAAATATGACATCAAATAACGCTATCAAATATCGGAGAACAGCCACACAAGCGAATGCTCTCAAGAATATGTAAACCAATGTTCATCAAAATCCGTCAGGTAGCACACACACCAACACACACACACACACACACACACACACACACACACACACACACACACACACAGTCCGAGTATGTCATTACTTGAATGGGGTGTGCACGTTAAAGATCCCACGATTGACAAAAGGGTCTTTCCTGGCAAAATTGTATTGGCATAGATAAAAATGTACACCAAAATACCCGTGTGACTTGGAATAATAGGCCGTGAAAAGTAGGATATGCGCCGAAATGGCTGCGATCTGCTGGCCGATGTGAATGCGTGATGTATTTTGTAAAAAAATTCCATCTCACACGGCATAGATAAAAATCCCTGCGCCTTGAATATGTGCGCGATATAAATTGCACAAAATAAAAATACAAAAATAAATAAATAAATCCCTGCGCTTAGAACTGTACCCACGGAATACGCGCGATATAAGCCTCATATATTGATTGATTGATTGAATCAGTGAATGTGAAAAGACTATGGGTAGTCGTCTAAGACAGGTTAAAATCAGTCTAACGAATGACTACACAAACCTGCATGTGTCAGGTTTTAATTTTTGTTTGTTTGTTCTTTCTTTATTTTGTTTTGTTATTTCGTACGTTCGTTGATAAAATGCCGTCCCAACCTGCCGCCCACACACACACACACACCACACACACACACACACACACACATTATAATCCCCCCTCCCGAATCCCCTCCCCCATTCTCCACCCGATAGCTCCTCTTTGTCTCACTCTCTCCTCCTTACAAATAACAATTTGATACGTTCATCTTTAAATGAGCTTCGGCTCTGATATCTTTGACCCAAATTGCTCTAAGCAGAGAGGTCGTTAAACTGTATTTTCGTCGTCATCTTTAATCCACCCCCCTCCCCGAATCCCCTCCCCATTCTCCACCCGATAGCTCCTCTTTGTCTCGCTCTCTCCCCCGGTGTGACGTTTTCATCTTTCGCCGTGTTGATATTTCGCTTCTCGGCCTCGTTGAACTAGTATAAACTCTACACTGAACAAAAAACCACCCTACGATATAGTACTGATGAGCGACCTTGTGTACCTTACATTCATGGGGCCAAATTCGTCCAACCAATTTGTTTTGTTTAACTTAGAAATTTGATTCATCCTAAAATGTTTCCTTCTTACTCAAGGGACGTAACCACTCAGTACACGTTTTCGAAGAATTAGATTTTGGGGTTGAAATCTATTAAATTTTACCACCAATTTTCTTCACATGCAAGAAACTGACATGCTTTTCGTCCTTAAATAATTTCGCTTCTTAATTTTACCAGGAAACAACATTTCAGTCTTGAGTATATGTCGAGGGGGAAATATGTACACAGGCGAAAGATTGAAATCGTGACACCGGCAGGGTATCTCGGCTGCCTACTTGAGTGAGTAACAGAACAGGTCGACAAAAGACAGTCAAGTATGTAATGAGCCAATGTGTCAAGTTCTGAATTCTCCTCATACCACTGTCCGCTGGGCAGATTCACTTGAACTTGAAGCAGCTTGTCTGGATACATCGTCCTCCCTCAAGATCGTAAAATGCCCAATTAAGTACTTGAGATATAGAGAAAGGGAGAATGTACGTTCTGGCTCACCGATTCCGACAGACCCTAAATATTAACGCAAAATAGGCTTCTGGACTAAACTTTTACTAAAATGAAACATGCGACAAAATCAGAAAAATACTGCATAAATCCATACAAAAAAAATACAGTAAAGTAAGGTTGTTTTGAACCAATGCCGGGTCTGTCGGAATCAGTAACCCAGAACGTACATTCTCCCTTTCTCTCTGTGCAACGCTAAATTTAGTTTCCATTGAAATATTAATCCAATTTGCCCGTCGTAGCCAAGCCCAAGACTACCGTATTGATCTGGTAAAAACAAACAGCCAGCCTGCCGCAAGCTAGTCTTCTATATTCCTCCAATGGCAAGACAAGATTAAATCATGTGATAGCAACAGTTACGTCACGTCCACCCTAATGTTTTGTTGTGGCTAGCAACGGGGCTGGGATATCTTGTCATATTACTTTGGTGGTTGTGCTGTTCAGACTTGTTGGAAGCGGTGGCAGTTTTCTGTGAGAGAAGTGTTTGAATTTGTGTTTCTGTTGATTAATCTCATGTCTCAAGACAGTATTTCTTCACAAGAATTAGCTCAGGAAATTAGTGAAGCGCAAGCAGCTAACCAAAAACTGTTAGATTCAGAAAGTATGGCTTTTGAGCAAGCTCAGGAAATTCCTCTTCCACCACCAACACCATCAGAATTTTGGACAGAAGAAGAGAAGAAAACTTTGTTAGAGAATCGGAAGTATTTTGAAGAAATGGTGCAAATTGTAGATAAAGCTGTAAAAGAAGGGCCGATAGAATTACCTAAAAAGCCGAAAAGAAAGATTGAGCAGTTGTTCAAAGAAAAAACAGGAGTAAAGAAAAGCAGAAATGATCTCACAACTCCACAGGCATTACACAATTATCTGATTTCTAATCAAGCTGATATAAAAACAACGATTTCCAGAGAAGCTTTTTCTGAGAAATTATTTGAAAACCCATCAAATGAAGACGAAATGGTAGAAAGATTAAACAAAGGAGTGAGAAATTTAGCTAGACAAGATGCACAGACTATGATGATTTACATTCAGTTTGGCAACTTTTTAATTCTGTGTAAAAACTGGCAGGAGAAGGAGAGGAAAGAAGGGAGAATAACAGAAACTTGGGCTGACTGGTTGAAAGCAAAAACAGGCTATTCCGATGTTCATGCACGGAAATTACGAGCCGTTGCAGGTGTTCTTTATGGATATCCTGGATTTTTTGCTGTTGGTCTCCCCTTTCGTTTTATTTACAGCAAGCTAAATAACATTAAGAGCATGCTGCAAGTGCCAGAATTTGCTTCCATCTGGAAACAACATCCTCATGTACCAGAAACAAGCCAGCTCCAACATTCTCAAGAATTCTAGGATTCTAAAAATAGTACCGTTCACGCGTGAACGGTAGGTCTTGCTGGTAAACCGGCGGCTTGGGTCACTCTGTTTCAACGCTTCGCTTCACTACGCTTCACTACGCTTCACTACGCTTCACTACGCTTCAATATTTAGGCTGCCTTTTCAGGCGGCCACCGAGTGCACTTTATGCAAATGACTTGTTTATTGAATCAAGCTTTGACAAGTGTACTTGGTGGCTGCTTTGAAACTCAACAAAGCCTTCTCCCCTTTCACAAACACTCCCCTTTCACAAGCAACGTCCTTTTCCCCGCTGCAGTCAAAACAAAGCTGTCATAGCGGGTTTTCCCGATTGACAAAAATTCTTATTACACACTCAGACTATTTGGAGTCGCGTTTGTCCTCCAGTGGCCAATTGCATAAGAATATTCTGGTGATGAATAAACGCGCTTTGTGTCATTAGCATCTAAAGATTTCTTGTTTACAATAGTTGTGTTGATCTGATGAAGCGTGGAACTGATCTTAGGGTTGTCATGGTGAAACACTCGCTTCTGAAACAGTGCTTCCTTGTAGTTATCATGCGATATGCTCGACTTTACAACCTGTTTGCTTACACCCTTTGCTTTTTTAACCACCCCTTTCTCACTTGCAACACTGTACATCTTTGCACGCAATCCAACATACTCCTTAATTATCTTCCCATTCATTTCATCTTTCATCTTTCCAATAACCTTCTTGTTAACATTTGAGTGCAATGGTGATTCTTTAGGGTAGTCGCAAGTGTCATAAAAAGAATCTTTTCCTTTTACTGCAGGACTTTCAGCTTCTAGATCTTTGTAAATGTCATCCGCTGGAATGTCAAGTAAGAATGAATCTGTGTCTGTGTAAAGTACTCTCGATTTGGGATATCTTGGTTTCAAATAATCATACAAAAACTCAAGCATCAACAGTTTTGACAACTCTAGCACAGTAAAGCCTATGAATACTGGTTTGTCAAGCTTGACTACAAGTTTTTTCATTAAGATACCATACAGCTGTTCATGAAAGTATTTAAAGTCTTGATACTGTGGTTTGGATGTCAGCTTGATGGCCTCATTTTCTCTTGTAACAAGTCTAACATCCTTTCTCTTGTGTGGGTTTTCCATTGTCTTACCAAAGCAACTGTTGTTCATCAGTTTAAAAAAGTCTTTCTCTGATGCATCAGCGGCTTTGGTTCTCAGTTCTGTGTTTTTCATGATGTAAGGTTTCATAAACTGTTCTTGATCAAATAAAATTATACGATGAACAGCCTTCAAAATTAATCCATGTCTAATGTAAAACTGTAACAGTCTGTAGTGACACACATACTTCTTTTTGTGAAACAGATTGGGCACCAGCTTTGGAGGTTCTCTTGGGTTTACTTTTAACCTCTCAGCCGCTAAAGGATAATCATTATGTAGATCATGAAGTGATAGTGGATAGTCTAAGTCAACTTCTAGTATCCATCCCTTTCGACTGTCTGGGCCTGCTTTTAATATTGTCAGCACAACACATTGTGAAAATGGTCCTGAATAGATCTTAAAGTTCCGAAGTGGAAGCGTCTGACACATTGCCCAACCATACAAATTGTTTGCATCTAGATACATGATGTAATTAGAAGGTTTCATAGGATCAAAGTCGTCCAAGTATTTGTTGTTGGCTTTGCAGTAATTGTGTGAAGCCATACTGATTCCTCCACGTAGTCCATTTTCAATCATCTGAAGTGTAGGTAGATCTGATAGCAAGTCAATCTTTACTCCTGTAAATCTAAGAAATGCATCCCAGCTCATGCCTGGTGCAGATATGTAATGTGAAGGATCTAGATTGTAGTGCTTCATACATGTTCTTCTGTAATTCTCAAATATATCTGCAAGTAAACAAACATCAGCCAACAAATATTGATCATGATAATCACCCATTGTATTACATCCTAATTTATTCCATGCAGTCTTAGCGTGTTCATAGTCTTCGTCACTTATACCTTTACCCTTCAGCCGTGAGAAGTAAGCATCCTTTGGTGGTAACTCATCTTCATCAAACCTCTCCCACGAATCCATGTATTCATATGGATAGACTCCCTTTCTAACTAAGTCACTGTCAAAGTACTTACATGTGATTGGGAAAGCAGTTAGTGATGAAGATAAAGACTCAAGTGTTCCCATCAGATGTTGAGCAGAATCGTAGAAGTATAAACTATTCAGAGTAAAGGCCATGTACTTTTCTGAAGACTGCGCAATGCATCTTGCTTTGTATTCATCAGTTACTGCCTGCATGATCAGATGTGAATCATAACCGCGCAAGTTATGGAAGAAGATTGGAAGCTTCCAAGTCTTAGGATCAAACTTTAATTGTAGATTACATTTGCTGTGTGCTGCTCCTCGGAACTGCCCACTTACATGATCATGATCTCTTACTATTGGATTGTCTGGGTTTGGTGTTAGACTTTGTTCGCATATCCAACACTGTGTGGTAGAGTCAAACTGTTCTTGGTCTTCAGGTTTCATAACAATGTCTGAAAGATTCAGTTGTTTGGAGCAGTCATTTCGCACTTGGTTCATTTGCTGTAAGAAGTTCTTTGCTGCATTAGGTCCTCTGTACAATTGCGGTTTAGAATGTTTACCATCTGAACTAACAACAATAAATGCATATGAACAGACTTGATGATTACTTAGAGTTACTGTTTTAGGTAGGTCTTTTGGTAAAGGTCCTTCATATGGCACAATGATAGATTCAAAGTCAGCATAAACAACATAAGGACTTTTCTGTAGTTTGCATACATTCTTAAAATACACTTTGCTGTCTGGCGGTGGTGTTGTTAACTTCACGACCGCATCATCAACGCTCTTACAATGTTGCTTGTGTATAAGTGCTGCATGAATTGATGGAATACGCAAGAGACATCGCCTACAAAAGTCTTGTTTACTATTGTGATTGCTTGTGCTCGCCATCAGTCTACTCATTGTACGAATCAAAGTGTAATGATATTTTACACCATCAGTCATTAGTAACATGTCAACATGGTTAGTATCACAATCACCAATCGTTGGTGAGTTCTTTGATATTCTGACTGGTTTCAGTTCATCTTCCTCATCCCACGTGTAAACATTTACGGTGATGGGTTTGTTTTGCTGTTCAAATTTGTCAATGCTTGTAATGCTGACAGGAAATTCAATACCAGTAAAGTTTAGTTTATTTCTGTATGCATGATAGTTAGACACTCTTTCTGCATTTTTCTTTACACTGTACAGTCTTGCCAGAACACACCACATAAAACATTTGTCATCATCATTCTTTATGTTCAGCACAGCACGTTTTTTGACAAGAGCAGGAGGTAAAGGTATGTAACTTCTACCTCTGATGGGGGCAAATTTACTTAGCTTCAATTCTATTTTTAGAATTTCACCTTCTGACCATCCGGATCCTTTCATCTTTGCATCCTCTGCAGCTTGCTCAAACCGTTTCATCATTTCATCTGCCCAGTTTCCATTCAATTCTGCCATAGAATTAAGTGCTAGTTGTCTGGTTGAAACATGAACTTCTAGCACCTCATCACTGACTGTTTTGTATTTTATTAAACTGACTATCTGCACTTTTACTGGAGGTTCAATCAACAAATTGTTTGGAATTTGTTCAATGGCGTCTTGCACACTGGACTGCACATTTTGAGGATCCGTTACTTGTAATTCAACGGTGTCAAATACTGTCGATAAAGATTCTAATACAGAGTCTTCCATCGCTGTGAGTTTGATTTTATAACTCAAAATAAAAATATAAATTAAAAAAATGAAGTTGCTTAGAATTCTTTCTCAGAGCTTCCATTTTTGTTAACACTATAAAATCTGAAATAAAAAATCATTTAACATTTGTACCACGTGGAACTAATTGTAATTCCTCTTTTACAAAGGCTCTTTGCGGTGCTGGTTCTCTCAAGTAATATATAGGTGGATTTGTCTCTACTACTCTCTTGATTTCATGAATGTCAATACTCCAGATTGGATCCGTTGCACGCTTCCTGCTGTCACCCTCAGCTTCACCGGGTGCATATAAATATCTGACTTTCTGATTGAAAGGTAGTAATGCCACTGGTGTTGTTGACTTTGGAGCAACAGGTATTGTTTTCTGTTTGATTGCATCAACTGGTCTTAACCCTGTAGCTTTAAATACCTCCAGATTCATTGCTCTAAGTACTGATGGTAATCTTTTGACCCATTCAGTGTTACGCAATTTACTTTCTGTGTCCAAAAATTCCTGATGGTACTGATATGAAAACAGTTTTTCTGCCAACTGTTTGTTAAAGCTCTCAACAATAGCCTGTGACCTGTGGTTTCCTGGAATACCTCTCTTCACTGTAACATGATGTTTTAACAGAAGCTGGTTGACAGCTCCTTTAAACTCCTTACCATCATCGCACTGAATCATTCTGGGATACTTTAGTGGTCCACGTCTGTAAATTTCTTGCAGGGCAACAGCTGTAGCTATAGCACTTTTCTCTGTCAACGGTTCAGCATCTTTGTATCTTGTTGCAACATCAACTACAGTCAGTGCATACTTATATTTCTTCCTTCTGACTGTGTCATGCGGTAAATACAGCAGGTCTATTTGATGAGTGTCATTCGGTTTAATGTTAACAAAGTGTGGTCGTGTAATTTTTCTTGGTGCAGGTAAATAGATCTGCCAAACTGCCTGCTTTGACAACCATTTCTTTGCTATATCTTGAGAAACACCTGCTGCGTCACTGAGCTTGTCAATAGCAGTTCTTCCTTTCCAGTATCCTTTTGGGGAATAATATATTTTAGATAACAAAGCATCACTCATGGTTTTTTAAATGACAGAATATTAAGATTTGACAGCACGCGCAATAAAGTAAACAACAGCCATACCAATAACAATGAAAACAATCTCGCCCACCTTCTGCTCTTCTGAAGGCTGATAAAAGTCACCCAGTTTTGGAGGAGCACTTGTCTTCATTTTCTTTCCAGTTACAAGATAGTATTCTTGAATGGCTGCATCAACATTGGCAAAGGTTTTGTTTGCATGTCCTTGCTGCCTGAGTTTATCATTCATAAAGTCTAACTGCGCAATTCGTTTCTTCTCGTATTCATCCTGTGCTTTCGCCAGTTGTTCCATGGCTTTGTTGTGCCTTTCCCTCTCTTCACCATTTTGCAGTTTAGAAAACAAATAGTTGCTGCCAGAAAATGCAAGCGCATTTACAATCGCACCTCCCACCATCATAACCAAGCTAGCCATTTTATTGTCTTACATGTTTATATTTTCTGGAATAATTCCTTGCTTCACCAAAAAGTCTTTTGTTGCAAAGGAAGCTGTCACAACACCAATTAGTTTAGCACCGTCTTCGAAGTCTAACTTTCCCAAGTCGGCTGGTTTCATTCTGAGGAGACTTTTACCCAGCATTGTGTAACCTACACTCAAGCCTCCAATCACTGCAGCGTGATAAACTAGATTAACTATTGTCTTTTCAGAACTCATTTTTATGTTATCAAAATTAAAATATTAAAATTATTCCATATGAAATGAATCCACTGCAGGTACTACTGTGGGCTTTGTTATTGTTTGTACTGCTTTGTTTGTTGGTTTTGGTGTTTCTGATTTTGGTGTTTCTGATTTTGGTTTTTCTGACACTTTATATTTGCCTTGCCAAAGTTTGTAAAGCAAGTATCCACCTCCTCCAACAACAGCTGCTACAGCTACTTTTCTGTATGATAGAAATGAAGATTTTAATTCTTGATCAGTTTGTGTGACCTTAGTCACTTCAGGAATGTTTGGTGTCTGCTCAACCTCAGACATAATGTTCTGCTTTGCCTTTTGATTTAACTTTTTTTGTCTGTTCCATTCGGCTAGTTTTTTTCCTGCTTCTACTCTACCAGGTTTCTTTGTCACTGTGTTCACTTCTGGTATTTTCGTCTGCTCCACTGTCTGCTTCAACTGATCTGTCATCTTTTTTATTCTGAAAATTAATGTGTTTGAAAGTAATTAATCCAGCAACAAATGGTACTAATAAAGCACCAAATCGATAATACAGGTCACAGGCAAGAGATTCGAGGGACTTGGAAACAACAGGGTCATGAGTTAGATCATGTGTTAAGTCTTCCTCCGAGTCGAGAGGTGTAAAATGTCCAAAAATCTTTGTGTACAAACCTATAACAGTCTGTCCAATACTTCTAACCATCTTAGAACCAAGCACTGATTCATACCGTCCATGATACTTTTCTATATCTTCTGAGGAAAGATGTTGTACTTCTTCCACAGTTAACTGCTGCCCAAGGTAGTGTTTTGTTTTTCCACAAACAGCAAGTGAATACAATCTTTCTTTTTTATCAGGTATAGTCCTACTGTCACAGATTTCAATATCTGTAGCAGTCTGCATCAGCAATTCATCACAGTTCATTTTATTTTGATGCAGAATAAAATAAAAATCTAGTAATTAAACTTGAGTAAGAACTTAGGTAGGAACTTAACAAGAACTTAGGTAGGAACTTGAGTAAGAACTTAGGTAGGAACTTGACAAGAACTTGGGTAAGAACTTAACAAGAACTTGAGTAAGAACTTAGGTAGGAACTTGACAAGAACTTAGTAAAAACTTGGGTAAGAACTTGACAAGAACTTGACAAGAACTTGACAAGAACTTGAGTAAGAACTTGGTAAGAACTTAGCAAGGATTTCTACAAACATACATACTGAACTGGTTGATCAGTTTTTAAAACCAGTTTCGAGTGCTTAGAAGATTTCAGATTATTCTTTATTCTTTCTCTCTCCTGTTTGTTTTCAATGACATCATTTTCTCGAAGACACTCTTCAAAACTGTCACGGTCCTTTGAATAGAACAATGTTATTGTTTTGAGTTGCTCTCTAAAGTCTTTCAGAACTGCATTGTATTTTTGTGTTAATATCCAAACTGATATTAATGCATGTCGTCCACTGAATGCAAGCTTTGCTAGTGCACTTTTCTTTCTAACAATGTCACGTTCTGCTGCACAGTCATCAATAATAAACAGTGTTGGTGTGTTCTGAAAAAGATCGAAATAATGCTCCAAGCAAACATTTAGACGATCAGAAGGATTTACAATAAATATATTTTGATCAGACCATATGAATTTTCTCTCCTTGTATGTTCTGTTATGCTTTATGGTTGGACAGAATATGACTATGTGTTCAAAGTGATTTATGTAAACAGTCTGTAATAAATCCAAAACATATCTTGTTTTGCCGCAACCTGTTGCCCCACAAATCAAAGAACAGTGTGGATCTTTTGGAAGAAAATCTAGATACTTCATTTTAACACGTTCAATAAACAATATCCTGTAATCTGCTTTCAGAGATGTTTAACTGCGCATCTGACACAACAAACACGTAGATCTTAACTGATTTACTACTACTCCCTACTTCCTTTTCAATTTGTATTGTGATTCCTTCTGATCCGTTTTCAATTCGCCTTCCACTTCCATGCAGTTTGTTGTCGTCAGTTGTTCTGAGATCCAGCCATAACGCATATTTATTTGTCAAGAAATCTTCTACGCCAACACCGTGTAAATGTAGATCTTTAGCCACAAGATCAGATGTTGGGTCTTTCAATCTTCCTCCAGTAAAGTACTTTCTTGCTTCATCATAGTGTTGGTATGGCAGCATGCCAGATGCAAATATTTGGTTTGGCTGCCCTTCAATTGTGCAATATACTCTATTGATTAGTGGATTGTAAAACTTTTCTATTTGCCTTTCATATGAATCTTTTGGTTCCTCAAACAACATAAGTATTCCCTTCATTGACCTAGCTGGTGTATTCAAGTTAATGTTCCAGATTGGATCAGCCTGGCTTTTTGAAAGTGTACTGTGATTCAACACTCTTTCATAATAGATAGGCAGCTTAGAACTGTACTGATTTTCTATAAGTCTAGCCAGTTCAGGATGGTTTACAACATCAAACTCTAAAGAAATTCCAGACACCTTATACTTTGCTTCCGGGTCTTGTGAAAGCATAACACGATCATAACTATTGAAAGTCAGGTCGTATGACAGCCTGTCACGCAATGCTCCTTGATAGAAGGGAGGATGTGAATTTATGAGTTCAAAGTCAAGTGGAATACAAAATTTGTTTCCAAAAGCAACATTGACAGCGTTATCTTTTTTGTTGTCAGCTTTATCTCCTGCTCCTATTCTAACTTTTATCCCATTGTCTGACTGAATCCCTTGAAACACTCTGTTTTTCTTTTCATTGTCAGTTAACCAATTATCTGCATAAACTAAAAATACATCTGCATTATTCAATGACATCACTTCCCGCCCTTCCAGTTTGACAGTAATCTTCCTCACAATTGCTCTTCCTACATTATAAGCCAAAGTCCTATTTTCATCTGAACCAGATTCTAATTCTAATTTGAATGATAGTCTTACAGTGCCTGGTACAATAACATCGTTCTTACCTAGATTAGGAAACCTAACAGTAAGTATTTCATTCTGATCAATAGTAGAAGGATTATTTGTAACTATAACTGTTTGCCTTATTCCTTTTACCCCGAGAGGTTCTTTCAGCCTTCTGTAAGGATCAAGAACAGAACCGAACGATTGTGCCATCTTTTTTTATTTTCAAAATAAAAAATAAGTTACAAATGGCAGAAGGTGGATTTGAAGATTTATTTGAGCCAGCGGACGACATGAGCGAAGCAATCCCTTTGGTTCCCTACCATCATTCACTGCATTATGAGGTGGCACGACATGAACTTCTGGAAGGTAAAGTTAGAGATTTCTACAAAAGTTTAGGAGAAGAACCTGATGTTTTAGATCCAAACCAGTTCAAAATGGAAGCAAATCATTTATATACAACTAGCGATAAAGGAGAAAAAGTCCAACTTACATATAAATCTAATCCTGCTAAGTTTCTATCAAAAGTTTCACTAAAACAAAAACTTACTGCTAATCGACTTAGGCAATTAGATATTGTGCCTAGCACACGGTCATCATCTTCCCATGTTGTTTCCTTACTTCAACAAGCAGAACTAGGACTACCAACTGCTACTCAAATAGAATCTGTTCCATTGCAAGATCTTAATAAACTTGCAGAAGAGGCTGATCAACTTATACAAGAGATAGAGACTTCTTTTTCTGAGGAAACTTCACTGAAGACTCCACATGAACTATTACCTATGAGAGAAATAGAAGCCCTTAATCAATCACTACAAACCATCAGAGGTGAAATAGCAAATAATCTGTCAAAACTAGGTCAGCTGGATGAAGATATAAACAAAGAGAAACAAAAACTTGCTGATGCTGATGATTTGAACCTAGAACAAGAAGTAAAAAACAGAATTTCTAAGCGTTTAAAAGATTTGCAGGAGGAGAAAGCCATAAGGTTAGAAGTTCTAAGTAACAATAGAGAACAACTGAGAACACAGGTCAGCAGAATAAAAAATACAATTCAAAGAATCCTTTACGAAGACACAACTCTTGCTGAAAGAATTAGAACGCTTTTCAGAGAGCAGGGAATCACAATAGCTAGTATACTAACTGCGTTAGGATTTGCAATAAGCACATTAGTGTTAACACTCACAGGCGGCACTGTCACACCTCCACCTCCACCTCCACCTTCATCTCCATCTGATCCGGGATGGGTAAAGAAACAACTCAAACACATTGCAGAACTATTAAAGAAACTAGCAGCAAAAGCTTTGGATGCACTTCCAGGAATCATTGGTTCAATTGTTAGCTGGCTGTTATCTTTTGCAGGTAAAGTTGTTGGTTTCATGGCTGAACATCTCTGGACTCTAATAGTTTTAATTGCAGGTGTTCTGCTAACGAGAATAAAGCAAAAGTAAGCCTACACCCACTCCACCAATTACTAGAGCAGTCTTCTGCGATTCATGATCATCACTAATACTAACAGCTTGATCATCACTAGTGACAGAATGATCTTCACCTGCAGCGTGATCTTCACTTGTCACGCTTTGTTTCTGTTCATTGTGATATGGCTGTAACATCGTTCTGATTTCTGAATTCAGTTCTTCACCCTTTCCAAGCGGCTGGGTGTCACTAGCAATAATGATTTCATTGTTATAATTTGTTATTGTTCCAATCTGCAGCTGGAGATCAGAAGGTAACATGTAAAGGCCGTTACCAACAGCAAAGTCAACTTTTGATCTTGCATAACGGAGAGAGTCTTGATACCTTTTGATGCTGGAAGGCAGATCAACTGCAGAGTTTATGACATCTTCTAAATTTGATAACAACTGTTTCTGTGCACCAAACCCTGTGCTTGTTCTCATTATGTTTGATCGTGTCTGTGCCTGCGAGCCTAGCAAGCACCACGCATATGTTCGGATAGATTCATTGATCCTTTCAACACCTGATCCAGTGAAACCTTTGCCGGTGTCTAATATAAAAGTAGTCCATGCATTGTGGTGCTCTTGTTCTATTGATCCTAACTGTACCTGCACATTTGAAGAAAAAGATGTATGACCTGGCCAGTAATCAAAATTATACCTCCTGTGGACACCCCATAAATATAGTGTTCCCATGCCATGGTTTTTGTCTTGCTTTTGCCTAAAGTCGGTCTTAAAATCTATATTGAATTCATTGCAGAGACGCTCATACACTTTCATGTTTATCCTATTGTTGAATGGGTTCCAGCTCTTTTCATGCGGCATTGGTGCCTGAAGTTCAGACAAGATTCTCCTGCACTGATAGTAAACGTGAAATGTGTACACACACTTTGTCAGTAAGTTTGAATTATTCATGTGGTCTGCATAGGACACTCCACATCCTGTGGTTGCGCAGAATATTGCAAAGTTTAACTGATTCTGATAGAACTGAATTGGGTGAGAGTTCCACATCTTTGGAACACTATCATTTTTGATTGGGGGATTTAGGTAAGAATGGAATGGGTCAGGCACTTTAACGCGAATGGATTCTGTTTCTGTTACAGCAAAGTCCAACTCATGGAAAGAAATAGTCTTTGGATTGTAATATGGTCCAGTTTTGTATTTAACGTCTTTGTTGAATTTATACTGACTCATTTTTGTTGTTGAATAAAAAATGTTTATCACACTAACAAATGTGAAGACTGGTGTGCCAGTTAAACTTGCAAACCCTATCAACAATCAAAATGGAGGAATGAAAGTTGCACTGCATGAAATTATGTACAAGGTTACTTGGTATAATATCAGTAAAAAAAAGGCTAACAACTGGGTTAGAATTAATGGTAAAACACATTCTGTAGAAGATGGTTACTATGACTTCTGCACTTTAGAGAAAGAATTGTTTGCTCCAGTAGGTATTACAGCGAGTTTAAATCATGCAAGTCTCATTGCTACTCTTACTATGCCCAAAACTAGAGAAGTAAACGTTGAGTTTCCAACCAAACTCCTTGATATGCTTGGAATTACAAAAATATACAAGGGAACACGTCCCATTGACATGGATGTTAACAGTGTACTGTTTGTTCACATGAGAGAGCTTAACACATCCTATAATCTGTTTAATGATCAGCGTTCTGATCTGCTTAGGATTCTTCCACCGAGTGATGCCTCTTTTTGTAAAATGCACGTGCCAACATTTAAGACACTTCAGTTCAAGGACTTGGAGGAAGGGTGTCATGAATTCCTACACATTGATCTGAAAAATCAAAGTGGACAACCAGTTGATTGTTTGTTTAACATTACATTGGAAATAGTTCCATAAAATATTGAGTATTAAAATGTCGAGTGGACCTACAATAATTTATCCTGTTGCATGTTCAACTATAGAGTTGAAAGATTTAGCAGACGCTATCGACTTTGAGAGCAATGCTGAAGTTGGTGCAGTGTATGCATTCGAGTTTACAGACACCGGTTATTACAAGAGAAAGGAAATCGACGATGAAAAGAAACCAAGATTTCTCAAACTAGGCCAAATCCGTGATGTTAATGTACCTGATCCAATTGTCGATGACATATACTACATGTGGAAACATCAGAATAAAAAATGGGTACTTAGTCCTGTTATCAAAAAGATTGACTGGGAAATGAAGTTTGAATTTGTGAGTCCATACACTCTTGTTGGAAAAGACGACACATTCCGTAAGTCAATCAATGCTAAACCACTAATTGTTAGCCTTGTTCCTGCGTTTAACAGCAGGGGAGAAGTTGCAGTTAAACCTTTCCATAAGAACAACTATCTCATTCACAGAAAACAAAGTGTTGAAAAGGACGCTGACACCATTGTCGATTTTATACCCAAGCTTCCAATAGGGCAGAATGCAACTATGATATTTGATATAGTTGTCAGGAAAAGGGAAGAAACCACAAACACTGTTCTAATGAGAGGAATAAATCTCAACTGGAGACCATTAAATGTTGAAGAAGTCAGAGTATTTATTGCTGTTCAAAAGGATTCTAACACAATAAAAAAACAGACGTCAAACCAAAATGTTGTTGTTAACGCAGATATAAATAATTTAACAGAAATAAGAAGTATTAATCTTACTTATCTTGATTTGATTGCTTTCTACTATACAGATAAGGTGTTAAGCAATGAACAGCTTCAAAGCTTAGCAGAAACACTGGCGAGTGAGAATTAAGATAAATATTTTATATTTTGCATTAAAAAGATGACTAGCAGTGTGAAGCTTTATCCTAATATTGATGAAAGTGCAGCAGAAAGTCAACAATTCAGACTGGCACACATTAGTAATATACAAAAACAATTAGAAGATGAATTAGAAAAATATTCTCGCGCTAGACGTAAGTACTCAACAACTTACAACAGCCTTTCTAATGCCAGCACTGGTTCTACTATCCTTGCATCAGCTGCAGGTGTAACGGGAACAATTCTGTTAGCTACCGGAGTAGGGACTCCAGTTTCTCTAATCCTAGGTGGTGTCGCAGCAGCAGTTGGTGGTTTATCATTTATAGCATCAGCTATAATGAAAAAAATTGTGAAAAAGCTTGAAAAACACGAATCCATTTCCACTCTTGCATCATCAAAATTGTCTAGCCTAAAACTGTCTATCAGTAAAGCACTTGAAGATTCAAAAGTTTCTGACGAAGAATTCAAACAGATACAAACAGACTTTGATGACTACAAAAGTAAGAAAGCAAGTATTCAAACAAAAACACGAGCTGAATATAACAAGCCACTCGATATAGAAGATCTGAAAAAGCAGTTTTTAAAAAAGGGGATTCAAATAGGACGGGAAGAAAAAGTAAAAATAGAATCACTTGTAAAGAGTTAACTATTCGTTTAGACAGTCACATTGCATGTATCAGATATAATTCTAACAGTGAAAGAACATATGAAGTAAAGTTTGTAAATGAGAGAGCGTATTGAGCTTAAGAATGTTGTATAAGAGAAAGGGAGAATGTACGTTCTGGGTTACTGATTCCGACAGACCCGGCATTGGTTCAAAACAACCTTACTTTACTGTATTTTTTTTTGTATGGATTTATGCAGTATTTTTCTGATTTTGTCGCATGTTTCATTTTAGTAAAAGTTTAGTCCTATTTTGCGTTAATATTTAGGGTCTGTCGGAATCGGTGAGCCAGAACGTACATTCCCCCTTTCTCTGAAATCAATGGCCGCCCCCGCTTTCAGTCTCATATGCTAAGAACTGAGCTAGTCTGATTAAACAGCTTTCTAAAGGTTGCGTCCGTCTATGTGAAACGTGTTTTTCCTTTGTGTTCCACTGCTTGTGACCCATTGTTTCGCTATACTGACTCAAAAGTTGAGTCTAAAAGAATGTGTATCCCTTGATCTGAGTTAGGGCTGACATTGCGACTATTGGAAAGACCCGCCATCTTTGGCCGGTCCGTTTCCAATCATGGTCTCGACAATCAAGTAATCTGTGCAAGTGTACATGGAGTACAATAAGTGATAACGTCTCATGTAGAACAACTGAAAACAACTTACCTTCGAGTTGATTACGATGAATATTTTAGTCCTGAAAGTGTTCATCAAAGTTGAAAACCAAATTTGGGATACACAAAGTCGACCGTGGCCATCACCGGAGAACACTGTCGGTTAGTAACGCGTCTTTTTTTGGGAGGGAAAGTTTCGCACTCGCAAATCCATTTAACTCAGCAAATTCCTTGAAACAATATGCATTTATGTTATACTCTTTTCGTCTTACACAATTAGTGAACCTCTATGTTTGACCGAACATTAATTGAATAGAATATTACGAAACTAAAAATGCAGGTGAAAAAACCGAAATGATTGACAAAGTTTCGACGTTGTCTCTCTCTGTCTCTCTCTGACTCTCTCTGTCTCCCTCTCTCCCCTCTGTCTCCCTCTCTGTCTCTCTCTATCTCTCTCTCTCCCTCTCTGTCTCTGTCTGTCTGTCTGTCTCTCTGTCTGTCTGTCTCTCTGTCTGTCTGTCTGCATGTCTCTCTCTCTCTCTTCCTCTCTCTCTCTCTCTCTCTCTCTCTCTCTCTCTCTCTCTCTCTCTCCCGACCCCCAGCCCCAATTTTTGGAAGGTTAGAAACTAGAGGACGTACATTTCTGTACAGTCACCATAAAATCTTCATTATGAATGCAAAAATGTTAACAAAATCGGCAAACCATAAAAGAACATGAAAAAAGGAAAGAGGTGCATTTTAAGGCTGTTGGGTACTGGCTCTCAAAATCCGTTCAGCAGAATGAGTTCGCATGTAACTGAAACTATTCTTAAAAGTTACTTGGTGATTTTAAAAGCTTGATAACACAAGTCCCATGATTTTAGACATGCTACAATGCCTTTAATCGAAGAAAGTTTGCGTTCTTGGCCGAGTCAATGCAGCTGGCTCGAAAATCACCTCCCTTGGACGCGTGACGTCTATAGCGGAATCGGCCGGGTGGAACGGCGCTCTCTTATGCCGTGCAATGGGCGCAATCGGGTAGTCAGTCTAGTCATGTCCTCAAGAATACTTCAAAGGTAGGTCAAGAGAAACTAAGGACGGGGTGCGAGGGTGACTTCTCCCAGGTTGTAACATTCAAACAATAAATAACGGAGTTCATAACATGTATTCTGCTTCCTTCCTGCTTTTTCAGGTGTAATTCCCACTTGAACCCTGTTTTAGTTCAACTTATTGGCAGATATATTGTAACGCGCCGAGGGACACAAACACACACTCACACACGCACGCACGCACACACACACACACACACACACACACACACACACACACACACACACACACACACACATACACACACAGCCACCCACAAACACACATACACAAACTGATGTGACACACACACACACACACATACACAAACTGATGTCACACACACACACACACACACACACACACACACACACACACACACACACACACACACACACTAACACGTGTACACACACACACACACACACACAAACACACACTCACACACGCACGCACGTATAGACAATCACAGAGATTAGGTTCATGTATTCTGCCCCCCTCTCGCCAATTTACAAAATACAACAAGAGGTTTGATGAGCACAGTAGATCAACTTAAAACGTACACAATTATATTTTTAACATTACTTTTCAATTCTCGTTGATGCATTAATGATGCCAGAAAATGTAACCGGACGCATTTGGAACGCCAAAGCAATTAAATACATTGCGCGGTACATCGGCGCTTAATTTCATAACGTCTGACTGAGTCATTTGTTATTCGGTGATAGTTTCGCACATATCTATCTCCTGTATTTGAAAATCTGTTCACCTTACGTAATTTTCAAAGGTACATTTCTTTGATAAACGATACGAAACCGTGCAGGTGAAAAATTGGTAATGACTGACGTAGGATTCGTTGTGGATTTCACGTTGAGGGCACGTTGGCGATCAATCAAACCCCAACGTTGTGTGTTTACGTTGAAACTACGTTGTAGGAACGTTTGTTGTATCAAACTAACTTTTGTTTTTAAATCACGTGAATTTCACGTGAAAATCACGTGAGTATACCAACGTTGTTCGAACACCAGAAAATCACAATAATACAACGACGATTTTACGTTGCTTTTTAAGGTGGAATCCACGTGAAATTTACGTTATGTACCAACGTGTAAAAAACAAAAAAAACACAACTGTAACGCAACGTTGCTTTCACGTTGTGTTTTTTGGTTGGATCCACGTAAATTTCACGTAATCTTCGCAACATTTGTAAGACACCAAAATGCAACGTGAAATTCACGTAAAATTTACGTTGTATTACAACGTCGAAAGAACACCAAAATCTCACAATGACACAACGTTGGTTTTACGTTGCGTTTTTTGGTTGGCTCAACGTAAATTTCACGTAAAGTTCGCAACGTTGCTAATGACACGAAAAATTCACATTTTCGCAACGTCGTATTTACGTTGTGTGTTTGCTGGGTGGTGTACGCTATCTGTAAGTTATTGAAACGTTCTGCATACGTTACTAATACGTTATGTATACGTCCAACTCGTTATGAATACGCTATGTATACGCCAAAGATTGAAAAAAACATCGATAGTTCAGCGTACGCCAGCGTATGTTCATACGTCGGCATACGCTGGCTTTAAAACGGTCGTGTGACAGGCCCATCAAGGAAATGACTCTGTCGGGTTTGTAGGGGCTGTTAAAGAGTGAATACTCTTGCTTTTAGTGAGTCAAACTTTCCCACGTGACACTAACGAGGGGCAGTGCGTCTGGAACACGTGGATAAGGAGCACGTATAGAAAGCTTGCTTCACTAAAAGCATTTACTACTTTAAAACCCATAAATATATATCATTATTTGGCAAATGTTGAAGGATGAATGAAAATACATTGTGCGAGGACGGAAGCATGTTAATTGATTAAACACCCAACAATGATGTGCCTGGCAACCTAAAATAAAAACACACACAAAAAGAAACAAACAACATCATTACGAATTATATGAAATAAAATGTATAAAAAAGAAAGGGGAAAAAAACCCGTGAATGAAAATGTATACCTTTATTCTCAATAGCCGATATTTTTTTTTAAACAAACATGTATGCTTCTCTTGCTTACTCTTTCTATTTACCAACTTGACGCAGACTGTCAAAAAGCAACTTCCCTCCCCTTCTCCGCACCCCCCCCCACCCCCCCATGGGCAACAGAGAGCAATAATCAATGAGATTAGGCTTCCGTCACCTATCGCCAGCAACCACACTAATCTAATGACCACCAACTTCCGTGGTACTGGACTGAGAGGCCTGGAAATGTGCCAGCTTTCTCTACCCATTGTTGTGGGGCTAGAGATCTTTCTGCATCTGTTTCTCTGCAGTTTGTGTATGTGTGTGTGTGTGTGTGTGTTTGTGGTTGTGTGTGTGTGTGGTGTGTGTGTGTGTGTGTGTGTGTGTGTTTGTGTGCAAGTGTGTATATGTCTGAGAGAGAGAGGGTGTCTGTGAGAGAGAGAGAGAGAGAGAGAGAGAGAGAGAGAGAGAGAGAGAGAGAGAAAGAAAGAGAGAGAGAGTGTGTTTTTGTGTGTGTGTGTGTGTGTGTGTGGTTTTTATGTGTGAATGTACTTGTGTCTGTCTTTATGTCTGTGTGTGTGTGTCTGAGAGAGAGTGTGTTTGTTAGTGTGTGTGTGTGTGTGTGTGTGTGTGTGTGTGTGTGTGTGTTTGTGTTTGTGTTTGTGGTTTTGTGGTTGTGTGTTTGTGGTTGTGTGTTTGTGGTTGTGTGTGTGTTGATAGAACGTTAGTTTACAAGGATACAAGGTTAAGGCTAAGCCTTTTCTTACAACATGTCATTACATCAAGATAATACAAAACACCAATACTTGACAAACAAAAAATGAAATAAACAAACAAACGCACACACAAAGAGAGAGAGAGAGAGAGAGAGAGAGAGAGAGAGAGAGAGAGAGAGAGAGAGAGAGTGTGTGCTTTTGTGTGTGTGTGTGTGCGTGTGTGTGTGTGTGTGTGTGTGTGTGTGCGTGTGTGTGTGTGTGTGTGTGTGTGCGTGTGTGTGTGTGTGTGTGTGTGTGTGCGTGTGTGTGTGTGTGTGTGTGTGCGTGTGTGTGTGTGTGTGTGTGTGTGTGTGTGTGTTTATGTGTGTGTGTTTATGTGTGTGTGTGTGTCTCAGTGAGGTCTTACGTGCGCACGTTCGCGAGAACGTGTGAGCTTACGTGCGTGCGCGGGTGTTTGCGTAGGTATATGCCTGCGTTTATTTAGGCATGTTACAACGTATTCAAAAGGGCAACACTGTTCACATGTAATTGCATCACAAACCAAACTGATTCAGAAGTTTACGAATCAACCGAATAATTGAAAGAGACTTGAAAATCAATATCACTGAATAATCAATATCGTATACAGTCAGTTGGAGCGGCAGCGGTACAACTGAGTCATTCTAACCGAACACGTTCCTTTCTGTTCTTTCTCATGATCGTTTCCTTTTAAGTACTGCGTAAGGGCGTGTCGTCATCTTTGGTGAAGAGAAACGTTAGTTTCGAACACCCGGCTATATTTACCGACCACGTCATTCCCAAAAATGTCCGCGTGGGAATTCCCTGACCGAAGTACTTTTCTCAGAAAGGCGGCTACTCTGGTAAGGTTTAAGTTCATTCACACCTGCCTGCAAAATCGCTTCATTCTCACAGCTCACATCACACACTGTTTTTGTTAATAGCAATTGCTGATCTACACACTGTCAAAAAGCAGGAATACATTACATTTCAACCAACATAATTTATGCACATAACTGTCGATGTTGCACGGTATGACTAGACTTCCGCCTTGCACAACATGGCGATCGACTGCTGAACTGAGAGCCGTTTTGTTTGACATTGTAGACAGTGAGTACAGTCTTATTTTGCCGTTTACTTGAATTATGAGTTTATGTTTCACGTACGTCGGCATTGGTATTAAATGATGTAAAGTTGAATGCTTCTGCGTTCATTTTTGTGGTCTTCTTAGTTCAAAGCTTTGCACAGAGTGATCGCTATTCCCAACCGGGAACAACTTGAGATCGGCAAGAATATTCACTGTTGAAATTGTCACTTTAAGCAGTGTTATGGTTGAGAAATGGACACTGAGATTGATTTGAATAACATTCATATGATTGGTGGTATGGTAAATTCATTTGAGTATTACTGCCTCAATCCATACAATACACACCCCTATTGAGCATTATGTTAAACGCACATCCGGGTGTTTACATCAAGAGAAGGTTATGTTTAAATACTGTGTAAAAAGGGAGAGATAAAAGAACACAATCTAACAAAGCATTACAGCAAGTAGATGAAAAGTTACCGCAGCTATTCGCACAAACACAGAGACAGTAAGACACAATTATACATACAGACAGCGACAGACCGAGTGGCAGACAGAGAACTACAAAGATCCGGCTTTGGATCGTGAGTATATTCAAGTGACTCATATAACTTTGCTTCCTTCAAAAAGCTCAACCAACAATTCGTTCAAAGCATTGCCTTTCTTTGCGCCAAATTGATATTACTATCGTTAACTGTTATATAGGGTTTTGAAACTATCGTTAACTGTTATACAGAGTTTTGAAACTATCGTTAACTGTTATGTAGAGTTTCGAAACTATCGTTATCTGTTATATAGAGTTTCAGAAACTCTATATAACAGCTAACGATAGTTTTATCAAAAGCGCGTCGGTATTGTTCCCAAATGGGAAAACCCTGAAATGCCAGTGCAAAACTGTCTTCATGCTACGAAATGGACATTTGAACTAGAAACACAATTTAAAAAACTACAACATTAGTTATTGACCGTTCTTCTGTTGTCGTCTTCTCAAATCATTGTTGAGTTTGTTTAATATTAGCTTTAGGCCCTTTTGTACTTTCGGCCGTACCGTTTTCCACGTGTGCGGTTTGAAGACGGTAGGCCTACTGAATATTCGCGGACAAGACCATGACAGACGCACTACACAAAACAGTGGGTATTTTTCAAAACAAACACAAAACAACGTGTTTCCCGAGTGACATCCCCCACGACGCGTTTTGGAAAACACTGCATGCTATCGCATCGTGTTTTGGGTACTGGACGGGTCAACCTGACACTGACCGTTGCCCACTGTATGCATGCCAGCCGTATGTGTACAAACTGACCCGCACTGACACAGCGCGGCAGCGGCGAGAACGGGTCAAGCTGACACTGACCAATATTTCTGTGAAAACAGGAAGCGTGCTAGCTGTAACGAAGATTTGATTACTTGATTAAACGAAGCAGCGAAATGGACTTATCAGACGACAGTTAGTTGAATATGATCTACTAAATGTTGTAGTAATTTAGTGCAAATTCGCTCGAACGAAACGTTCAGCAGCCATTTTGCCGGCATCGAAACATCCGACCACGCCTTCGCTATTTTTAGAAACTCTATATAACAGTTAACGATAGTTTCGAAACTCTATATATCAGTTAACGATAGTTTCAAAACCCTTTATAACTGTTAACGATAGTAATATCAATTTGGCGCACCATAAGAAACGGGGTTGGGCTATGAGGTTTGATATGCTAGGGTGCAATGTGTTCCTTTTCCTTTCTTTCAATACAAGTGAAGCAAACTCATACACGTTTTAATTCCACAGGTCTATGGGCGACACCAGATATCAGCATTAACAAGTCATTCAAGTCGAAAAGGCGGAGTATTGTGCTTCAAAGCTTCAAAAAGTCACCAGCTGAAAAGTCACAAGTTCAATGGGACGACAGATCCAATTTCATACTTTGGACAAAAGTTTTAAGTTTGTGTGGAAGTGATTTAACCGTTTCCCTGCAAAAGCGACAAGCGAGTAGTCTACTAACTGGGGTCTGGCTTGAAAACTAAATACGATGATGGTTACGGTGACTCAACTACAAACTGTGGGCGTGTACCTTCCAACCTCGCCTTGGTTTGAACATTCAGCCATCATGTGTACAGTCCACTACAATGTTAAAAAGTATAGAAGCAGCAAGAAAATATAAGCTTAAAGCGGCGATCCCAAGTAATGTCTGGTTGATGACTTCGCCCTGAGTCGTATCCCGCATGTCTTCTACAATATTCCTCAAAGTTACATTGAAGGCAGCCAAACTTTATCATCTGAATCCACAAACGCGTGATTGACTGTTCCCGTAGGCCCGTAAACACAACTTTTCTTGCAAGAATGGATACCATGTGGGAAGTCTACCTGAGACCTTTTCAGACGGGCAGAGTGTCTGAACAAAAGCTTGCCTCAGCCATGACCGAAGCAGTGTTTATCTCCGACGGCGAGGTTCTCTACAGGTTGATCCGTGTTCAGTCCGGCCGTCGAGTCTTCAAGCAACTATGTCTAAAAGGCGGCATTCCGTCCTCGGTGTTCGCCAAACTGGAGGCGCGGGGAGAAACAGACCTGGCTTTCCACGTAGCCTGCTGTCACAGTATGTGGCCTTTTGTTTTACAGCTGTACGACAACACACGAGTTCGAGCACAGTCCCGTGACCAGGCTTTCCTCAAGGCTCTCAGACATGGCGCCTGGGAGATTGTGACCCAGATGGTTGCCAGTGATGCTGGCAGCCCTACTCAACGTCGCACTGCTTTCTGTGAGGCCATCAGACAAGAACAGCTCCAAGTCGCTTATCAGCTTTACAGCGACGGAGACGGCCTCAACGACCACGACCATGTTTTTGCCTTGGAAGCGTGTCTGCGATTGCGGTGTTGGGAGACAGCTGTGTATTTCATCAAAGACTTTTCCCGGAGAGACATTCGCGCCAATGAAGAATTGATACTTGGTGTGGTCAATGGGAGCATTGCCGATGGTAAACTGTCTTGTTTTCTGGCTCTTGCAGAAGAAGGTCGCATGAATATGATGGACAAGCAGTTTCTAAGCAACCTTTTTAGAGAGGCCTTGAAACAAGGTAGGGCAAACTTTGTTTTGAAGTTTTGTAGAAAATGCGAAGGCTTCAATAGATTCAATCGGTTTGTTTGGTCTGCGCTCACAGTAGCAACTGCTATTTCAGTGCAGACAAGTCAGTGGTCTTTGTTGAGGAAACTGTCACTAGTGGATTCTTTTCGTCTGTCTGAATACCAGTTTCTTACGACAATGATCAGAACAGTAAGACATAAAAAGGCACGTAAACTCTGTGCACCTGTACTTGAAAGAGTCTTGTCTGGAAGCAACAACTGTGATTATGATTTAGAATATCTGCTGGAAATGCACACACGGAAAGTGAAATCATCACATGCACACTGGTGTGTCAAAAAGGCATATTACCATTTGGCCCTTGTCCTGTCACTTATGATGCTCAACTGGGAAATTGCTACTGACGTTGTGCAGAAGATCGGCTCTACCATGAAAAGAGAATTTCTCGTTGAGGCCTTAGCAATTTCGTGCGCTCACTCCGCCTTTGATTTAGCAGTTGCACTTCTCAAACACATGCCATTTGATAACGGTAGTTGTTTTAGGCTTCGGATCTATTGTGATAGGAATACAACCAGGTATCTCAGTAAGAAATGCAAAGAAAATGGGATGACGCAGTGGGCTGCGTATATAACAGTTGCTTCGATGGACTGGGACCTTGTAAAAGAAGAAATGAAAAGCTGTCACGACAGAACCATCCTGGACTTCACCATTGGTGAAGCTGCAAATCACTTTCGCTGGGACCTCGTCCAGACTCTCATGCACAGATGCTCACAGACCCGTTCTGCGCTTGCAAAACCGCTGGCTCTCGCAGTAAATAACGGTGAACTCCAGGCTGCAAAAGGTTTGATTCGCAAAATTGATCCTCGTGCGGAACACGGCTACTGTGAGAATCTGCTACAACTTGCAGTTAGTAGTGTTTCAAACAGAGAAGAGATGGTGAAGCTGTGTATTGAAGTAGGTCTGTCCACGTTCGAACCCAGACTGGAAAATAGCAATCCAAGGTACATTTACTGCATGCCCTACCGGTCTTCAACTTTAAAGCAGGCTCTCAACAACGGACAGATGCCCCTGGTGAAGCTTCTCCACATCTCGGGTGCTGCCTCAAACGCTGAACTAGTCCGTCTCAAGAATGACCAAGGTCTCATCGGCCAACTGAGCCGACAGGGTCGAGGAGACATCATCCAGTACATTCAGGAAGCAGCCTGTACCCCGCGAAGCCTGAAGGATCTGTGTCGTCTGCGCATCTCACATCTGCTTGGCTGCCAGCCAGGTCGAAAGGAGAGAATAAAATCACTTCCGGTTCCACGTCTGGCAAAAGACTTCATCCGGTTTCGAGATATTCTGAAGCCGTAGTAAGTGTGTGGTGATAAAGCAAAAACCAAAAACAAGCAGTTCGTTATATCCATTTGACTTTATGATTATGGACTTGTCCGCTTCCCTTTTAAATTGTTACAGTTAGTTAAGTTTTGACTAAATGTATTCAGGTAGACCAGGAATCGAGCCGACAGTGGTGGCGCGCGCTAATGTGTGTGTGTGTGTGTGTGTGTGTGTGTGTGTGTGTGTGTGTGTGTGTGAATGTATGTGTGTGTGTGTGTGTGTGTGTGTGTGTGTGTGTGTTTGTGTGTGTGTGTGTTTGTGCGCGTGAGTGTTTGTGTGTGTGTGTGTGTGTATGTGTGTTTAGGCGATTCCCGGAAAACTACTGGACAGATCTCCATGAACTGTAACATACAAATTGTTCAGATGATACCCCCAAACGTGTTTTCCACCATTTTTCAGTAAATGTCTTGGAGTCATATTCGCCTTATCACAAAAGTTGAGAAGGCGCTGTGACAACATAATTTTTCTATCGAATTGATTGCAATTTTAGTCAAACAGTCGTTGACTACGGAGAATTATATTTCAGCTTGAAAGCTTGAGAATTAATTAATGAGTTTGATCAGTAATATTCTAACGTGAGGTTGCTGATTCAGTGCAAATCATTAGAAAGACCGTCTGCTATACTGCAGTTACTGGAGTGGGGGAAGTTTTGTTGCCTATACAAGAACTGTATTTTTACCTGGATGTATTTCATGTACGGTAAGAACTAACTTGTTGCAAATTGCATCGGCTGTCGACCTGTCACCTGACCAGGTATGCGCGTACTTTATCCAAGCTGAAGAAACCGGAGCCGCGTGTTGTTTGTTGTTGAAGTAAATATAATTATTTCCTATTGGTATACTTCCGTAGCAATAGGGATCAATCACCGAATTAGGGCTATGTGAGACTATCTAATCAGAACCCCTGAATGTCTCTACGTGCCTCCCAGAATAGCAATAAAGTGACCTGAACTGAATGAATAGATTTGCAGGTTCTAGACACCCAAATAAATACAAACTAGTTAGACGACACAGTCCTCCACAACAGTCCAATGCAGGGTGTAAGACTTGTGGACTGGTGCAATCAGTGCATGTTCTAGGGTTTTACCTTTTCCCCACTCTAAGCTTAGAACGACCAAGCCGATCATCTTCTTTTCCTTCTGCGTTCATGGGCTGAAAGTCCCACGTACACTCCTGGGGCCGGTTTCATATACCGCTCTTATCCTAACTTAGGAGCTCTTAAGGGGTCAAGATGGGGTTAAGAGCAAAGTTAAGATAGGTGCGTTTCACGGACCGCTCTTTGGCCAAAGAGCGCTCCTATGTCGCTCTTAACATAGGGCAGCCCCCCCCCAGCCCTAAGTTAGGTAAGAGCAGACAGAAGCGCCCCCAACTTGCAAGGGAGATAATTTTAATCCTAAAAATGGCGGCCGTAAATGAGACTGTGAGTCGACTCGACTCGTGCATCATTTTGCGATATAACATGCGCCATCAACACATTTTCGTCACCGCACGGATCCGCGGAATGCCCAAGACGATAAGGAGAGTGCCGCACGCTTTCATTTGTCAAAGCATGGACTGCTCTTTGAATTATGTTGACAAGAGTGTGGACGGTATGCAGTTTAGCACTTACAAGCACCCGCGAAGACTATGATTGCACCGTTTTCTGCGTGATTGATGTCTGTCAGTCCATGCACGGCGACATATTCTACATCAGCAAGGAAACGAGTCTTCGCTGCATCCACCGAATGTATATTCTGCCTTGCACGACGAGTGTGAACCCGACAGGAAGCGGCTAACCACACGTACTCGTGAGCAATTCCAGATAGCTTGTACTTGTAGTGCACTTTTTCGGCGTGTTTGTGGTGCTGTTTACACACATTTTCGAACAACAGTCTATCAGTCAGTCAATCAATCAGCCGTGACGGCTTCTACAGGCATTGAAGTAGTTGGTGACGAACATCTTTGGACCGTGTGTCGTGTTGTTCTATGGCCAGGGTGTGAAAAGGGTACCATGATTTTAAATGAGAGTTGGGTGTGTCCTGCAATCCAAGCACCTCTGGGCTTGTTCATATACGGTGACATTGGCTACATCTTGACACCCTGAATACTCAGTCACACCCTATATCTACAGCAGTGCTCCAAGCAGGTTAACTCAACACGTGAACTAGACACGTCAGCAAGACACGTCAGCATTGTTTCCTGTCATGATGAAAAAAGGTAATGTTTGGAATAGATCTAATGATCAAATGTTCCTTTCAAGGCATGCTACTTTTCAGATTGTGTTTGGGAATGTTGTTGCAGAAAATGTCAAGGTTATAAAACAGCTTGCATGAGAGAGAAAACATTAGAGCAGAAAAGGCATGTTTGAAACTTAAATCATAAATGGGTTGTTATTGTTAATCAGCACCATATTATAATTTATATACTGACTGTGCTCGTTGTAAGTTTGACTTGGTAGCTGTGCTGACAGTGTTGTCTTAGTATCATCTGCACTGCAGATCTGTGCAGCGTATTCACCTGGTAATTGTAAATGCATACAAGCAAACACTGAAACATTCAGCAAACGCTCATAATTTTCTTTCTTGTATCACCAGAGAATAAACTTCATCATCGTCTGGCACCACCATGCTCTCCTCCAGTGTCATCTTCTACCCGTGGACACTAACATACAGTTACCAAAGCAAGGGCAGAGACAATGAGGAATGCCAATGAAAGCATAAGTCTTAGTGAACGTGGTGTGCAAGAAAAGACTGGACATCATTTCAGGTAAATATGTTATGCTTGTAATATGATACTCATTCAGTCATTGACAATTCTGTAGAACATTTGGAAAACAAAAGAAGAGGCGTTCTGGGATCACATAGTACTAACTTGTGTAATAGTAGTAGTATGCATACACATTGAAAGAGATGTGTCAAAACGTATTGTTCTCACACACAGTGACACACACAAAAACTGGACAGTGAGTAAGAAGAATGCTGTTTCAGTGTTTGACTTCTTTTTTAAACTTTTATCTGAAACTTTGACTTTAAATTTTACTACTCCTTGATATCAACAAAACTGATTCTTAAGTGACAATAACTAGTAATTTACTAGTACTAAAAACATGTATTTACACTGTTATTGTTAACGTGGGGGGGGGGGGGGGGGGGGGCATAGATTGTGAGAAGAATAGAACATGCTCTAGGGGATTTCAAGAAATTGTGCTAATTTGTAATTCAGTTGGTTTGTTCCATTTCCTGAATTGTTAGCCTTGTCTGATTCATTTTAAAGGACTGAGTCATTGCTGATATACAGAGCTTTCTTTTAATTGTTTAATCCCTCTAAATTAACGCAAGACCTCATGTTTTTTACTGCTGAAGCGATTGACACCTGCATCAGCAGTAATGGCAGAACACAAAGTACAAAAGTTAACCAAAGAAGACACCCTGTTCTGGACAGATAATTGATGTTCTTCTTCACGTATGTAAACGTTGCCAAAGCGCTTTGAGCTGTGAAGAAGCGCTATATAAATGTTCTATTTTCATTATTATTATTATTGTGTCTATCCTGAACTTGAGTCGATTTTTAAGTGGTACTTTGTGTTTTTTCGGGTCAATTTTTGGGGGATCCTTTTTTGAGCAGCGGAAGAGTGTGCCACATTTCCAAGTGAAGTGCCTTTAATGGCGTAGAAAGTTTGAACAAAATGATTCGGGAGTGATTTTTTTTTAAAGTACACAATTTGTACAGATAAAATGGTTTGCTAAGTGTAGTATGAATAAGAGCAAGTTTTAGAATTACTCACTGTCTTCTCTTTTTCTTGTAAGATTATGTGGTGAAACTGCTCTGTTGCTAACATTTAATACAAGAAACCTTCTGCTCTTATGACTATGTTGCTGTTCCTTGTTCAAGGACCTCTACCCACACACTGATGCTGACACTCATTGAGGGGCCAACTACCAACACTGATTGTGATACTCGCTGAGGGGTCGACTACCAACACTGAGGCTGACGCTCGCTGAGGGGCCAACTACCAACACTGATGGTGATACTCGCTGAGGGGTCGACTACCAACACTGATGGTGATACTCGCTGAGGGGTCAACTACCAACACTGAGGCTGACACTCGCTGAGGGGCCAACTACCAACACTGATGCTGACACAACACTGATGCTGACACTCGTTGAGGGGTCGACTACCAACACTTAAGGCTGACACTCGCCGAGGGGCCAACTACCAACGCTGATGCTGACACTCGCAGAGGGGCAAACTACCAACACTGACCCTGATACTCTCTGAGGGGCCAACTACCAACACTGATACTGACGCTTGCTCAGGGGCCAACTACCAACACTGATGTTGACGCTTGCTCAGGGGCCAACTACCAACACTGATACTGACGCTTGCTCACGGGTCAACTACCAACACTGATGTTGACGCTTGCTCAGGGGCCAACTACGAACACTGATGCTGACGCTTGCTCAGGGGCCAACTACGAACACTGATGCTGACGCTTGCTCAGGGGCCAACTACCAACACTGTATGTAGTGGCCACTGTGTAACGTCCCTTGCACAAAACAACAAATTTTATATTTAAAATGGTTAAAGGAATTTTTTAAGCATTTACATTAATTATGCCAGGAACAGTCTGCAGACACAGAAGTATACAGTGGTTTTGTCAATATTAGTTAGCAGTTAAAACATGTCCAACGTTCATATTCTATTTCTATACTACCTGTCAACAACAACAAACTAAGCAAACGCGTTTGAGGGCAGATCATTTTAATGAGGCCATTTATTGTAAAACCAATTATAAGACTGAAAAGGCCATTCATTGTCCTATGTTATATAGAAAACAGATTTAGTTTACGCGAGGTACTGTTTATAAAATAGAACCTACAAGACTAGCATCCCCAACAATCAAATTCGCAAAATCAAGTTTAACGTATTAAAATCGACATATACTGTTCAAAAAAAGAAACGCATAGTTGCTACTTGCCAAATTTGTTTTATTTTTCGAAAAAATTAACAGAAAATCCAATATTTAGATTATTTGTTTGAAATTTGGTATGGACACAGTTGAATGCACACACAGTTCATTTGCATCTTCAAATCAATCAGTCAATCAATACGATTGGGTGCCGAGGCTGTCAAGTCAGTAGGGGGTGTGACTGCCTTGAGCAGCAACAACTGCCCGGCACCTTCTGGGCATGGACTGGATCAGATGCCGGATATCTTGCTGTGGGATGGTGTCCCACTCCTCCTGAAGTGCCTGCAATAGATCGCGGTGATTTGCCGGCGCTTCTTCTCGCCTGCGCACACGTCTGTCCAATTCATCCCAGAGGTGTTCTATCGGGTTCATGTCTGGCGACATGGATGGCCAGGGAAGCACCTGGACATGGTGGTCGGTGAGGAACTGGGTGGTGAGTCGTGCTGTGTGCGGGCGAGCGTTGTCCTGCTGGAATATGGCATCCTGGTCAGCCAGAAGAGGAAGGGCGTGTGGGCGCAGAATTTCCTCCAAGTATCGCTGGGCAGTTATGCGCCCTTGGACGTGCACCAGGGTGCTCCTTCCAGCGGTATTGATCGCCCCCCACACCATGACGCCTCCACCACCATGAACGGGTGCCTCATCCACACAGTTGGGCGCGTAACGTTCGTTTACTCTCCGGTAGACCCTCCTCCGACCATCATGTCGCTGGAGCAGGAAGTAGGACTCGTCGCTGAACCACACGTGTCTCCAGTGATTCCGGACGGTCCAGCGAAGGTGCTGGTTGCCCCACTGCACTCGGTTGTGGCGATGGCGGCGGGTGAGGACAGCTCCTCTGTGAGGTCTGCGAGCTCTCAAACCAGCTTCATGCAGGCGGTTCCGCACGGTCTGGTCCGATAATCGGTGTGGCCCGGGGAGAGCCTGGACAGAAGATGAGGCCGACAGGAAACGATTCCGGAGGTGGCGGAGCCGTATGAAGCGGTCGTGAGCAGCAGTTGTCGCCCTTGGTCTTCCCGCTCGTGGCAAGTCAGCAACGGAGCCAGTGGCTTGAAACCTGACCCACAGTCTACTGATGGTGCTCTGGGACACGTGGAAGTGCCTGGCGATTGCACTTTGACTTTGGCCTGCTTGGAAACGACCCAATGCAATTTGGCGGTCTTCTCTGCTCAATCGGGCCATCTTTCGTCGCTGAATTGTCGTCTGATTTCTTTGTGGCGAACAATCCGCTTTTATGGGTTTTGGAAGACATGGTGGGAGCTCAATATTCCCCGAGTTTCACGAGATTACACTGAAGCATGACGAGTGGTCATGCCAAATGAGCAATTTTGACATTGTAGCCACTGATAACGCATGCGTCACGTGCAGAGCTCACTTGTGGCAATGGACGAAAGGTCGACGACCAGATAAACATTTTCTGCAGTTTGGTGGATATCCTTGTAGCCATATAACTAAATTAACCAAATATTACAAGCTATGCGTTTCTTTTTTTGAACAGTATACTATCAAAACTGCTGAAAGGAAACCTGTTGTGCATGTTATTAGAAAGAAAAATTAAATATGCATCCAAACAGTCAGCTTAGTTTACATATCTTGTCTAACAATGGCGTAATGGCATGATGAACGGTATGTAATTCTTCTGAGAAGCCGTAAAATGCGGTTTCTGGGGCCATTTTAGTGGGTAATCAGAAGAAATCCAGCACATTTAATAAATTTCTCAATGCATTGCCTTCAAACGTCTGGTAATTTATGCTAAGACATGTCGTTAAGTACATCAAGTCATTCGAGAGATTAGGTTTGCTTTTATTTGACATGCCAGAAAGAGTCCTTAAAATAGTCGGTTGATCTAACTCTAAGTCTAAGCTGACTCATCAAACAAATTTAATTTGTTGCTATTTTCAACTTCAAATAAACCAAATACTCAAATTTCATGTACATATTTTATTAGACATGGATGGTATGAGGATTTCAAAGCGAAAGTAATCTTTAAGAAGTGGACTATTTTCACAGCGCTGAGCACAAATAGCCCACATCAAGCTCACTGCTGAACATTTAACTGCTAGCTGCTGAGCAGGGCTTTTGAGAGAGCATTTCCCAAGAATGTTTGTACGCGTTTGAACAAGTGGTCTGAGCAGCCGTCGTTGATTATGAATTACATTTCAGTGTAATTTGAAGCTTTAATGTTTGTTTAAAAAGCCTGCATATTTAAAAAACAAATCTGTTTTCTTTGGAAAAGGTACATCTTTATTTTTTGTAATTCTTTCTAACATGTCGCATAACAGCAGTACTAACGTTTCAAATGACTTGACATTTTGTTTGTAATTCGGTACATCTGATTGTCTTGTCTTTCCATTATTGCCCACAATCAGCAGTAGTGATTACTTCGGCACTTGATGGGATGTTGCGCAAGTCCAAGAAAGCAGCGTTTCCAGCATCCAAAAGTCCATTTAAAATTCACAGGTTGGGGAGTATGGGGGGAGGGGACATGAGTCACAGTGGCTACTGGTTTAGTGCGAGGCGCGCGACACAAAGGTGTCGACAGTGCGGGCCTCGACGACAGCTGCTGGTAGAGAGTTCCAGTCCTTCACTGTGCTGGGTAGAAAAGCGGCACTCCGATACTGAGTGCGGCAGGTGATGAGGCCGAACTGCTGGCAATGGCCTCTTCGCTGGCGTGGTGGTAAGGGGGCCAGCTTCGACTTGATGCCCGGACAGTGGACGATGCTGTTCGTGATCTTGTAGAGCATCGATAGGCGGGCAAGCTTCCTGCGCTCCTCCAGAGACTGCCACCCAAGGGAGTCCAGCATCCGGCTGACACTTGACGTGTTGTGGTAGCGGTTGCAGACGAATCGGGCAGCTCGTCTCTGGGCGGTCTCAAGCTTGTCGATGTTCTTCTGGGTGTGCAGGTCCCATACTGACGAGGCGTACTCCAGGATAGGCCTGACAAAGGCCTTGTACGCCTGCTCTTTCACGGATCTTGATGAGATCTTCAGATTGCGCCGCAGGAACCCCAGGGTCTTGTTTGCCTTGCTGACGATGTTAATATGGTCGTCCCAGCACAGGTCACCCTGAATGGTCACACCCAGGTACTTGACCGCCTTCACTGTCTCCAGCGTATGCCCATGGAGCTGGTAAGAGGGCTGTAGTGGGCGTCTGCTCCTCGTAACAGGCAGGGTGTTGCACTCTGCAGGATGGAACTGCATGTCCCAGCTCTTCTCCCACTCGGCTAGGCGATGGAGGTCTTGTTGTAGCTGGGCCTGGTTGTTTACGCTAGTCACCACCCTGTACACTGCAGTGTCGTCCGCAAACAGGCGCGCTAGTGCCGTCAGTCTCTCCGGGAGGTCGTTAATGTACGCTAAGAATAGCGTCGGCCCCAGCACTGATTTGTTGCTTAATTAATTCATTTGATAATTGTCGGTAAAAATACCGGCTAACACCTCACAATCGCAAACCTGTTTAATGTTGTCTTTTCTAATTCATGACATGTGTTAGCACGAATCACCAAATATTTGAACGCAATGCGTTAAAAATTGCAGAAATTCAAATGTATTGTTTTGTTTCATTACCCGCTAAAACGGCTTCAAAAACTGCCTTTTATGCCTACTGAGAGGATTACCACATATTTTTGTTTTGTTTTTTTGTTTGCTTAACGCCCAGCCGACCACGAAGGGCCATATCAGGGCGGTGCTGCTTTGACATATATATAACGTGCGCCACACACAAGACAGAAGTCGCAGCACAGGCTTCATGTCTCACCCAGTCACATTATTCTGACACCGGACCAACCAGTCCTAGCACTAACCCCATAATGCCAGACGCCAGGCGGAGCAGCCACTAGATTGCCAATTTTAAAGTCTTAGGTATGACCCGGCCGGGGTTCGAACCCACGACCTCCCGATCACGGGGCGGACGCCTTACCACTAGGCCAACCGTGCCGGTTTACCACATATACCTACTGAGAGAATTAACACATACACCGCTCAGCATGGCATAGTAACAAAATTGACTGTTTCAGATGCACATTTGATTGCTCTGAGTCTGATTTGTTGTCGATTTTAACGCAGGAACCTTGATTTTTCGAATTTGATTTTTGGGGGTGCCTGTGTTGTAGGAATCACTGTATGTATACACACTTCCTCATGTGAACTCAAACAGCTTTTTGAGTCACTTGAGAAAAAATGACTCTATGTAATCGGTCAGTGTTAGTCTGTCCGTCCGGCCATCCGGCCGGCCGGCCGGCCGTCCGTAGACACCACCTTAACGTTGGACTTTTCTCGGAAACTATCAAAGCGATCGGGCTCATATTTTGTTTAGTCGTGACCTCCAATGACCTCTACACTTTAACGATGGTTTTGTTGACCTTTGACCTTTTTCAAGGTCACAGGTCAGCGTCAAAGGAAAAATTAGACATTTTATATCTTTGACAAAGTTCATCGGATGTGATTGAAACTTTGTAGGATTATTCTTTACATCAAAGTATTTACATCTGTAGCCTTTTACGAACGTTATCAGAAAAACAAGGGAGATAACTAGCCTTTTCTGTTCGGCAACACACAACTTAACGTTGGGCTTTTCTCGGAAACTATAAAAGTGACCGGGCTCAAATTTTATGTGAACGTGACTCATTGTGTTGTGAATAGCAATTTCTTCCTGTCCATCTGATGCCTCATATAATATTCAGAACTGCGAAAGTGACTCGATCGAGCGTTTGCTCTTCTTGTTGAATAAGGGCAATCAATACATGCCCCTTTTCAGTCATATAATTTGTTTTACAATAGACTGCCTCATCAAAACATTCTGCCCTCAAACGCATCTGCCTAGTTCTTTAAAAGAATCACGCTTTGGACTACACAGTCCTGATGATGTGGGTCGTGTACAATCCATACTTTCCAAAGAAGGATTAAAAGTAAAATAAAAAGTATGGGTCGTACACTACCCACGCCATCCAATTAGGAGTTTTGCCGTCTCTTTGCATAGTATGGGTCGTACATGACCTACACCATCCCAATTAGAATACACAGCGTAAAATTCCTTACAGAATTCCATATGGGTCGTCCGCAACCCACATCAGCCCGACTGAGTAGTTCAAATTACTTCGTTTGTGTTAAAAGATAATTTTTCAAAAGTTGTGGTCAAATGACTTGAAGAGAAAAACCGGTGTATTTTATGGTAGTTCCTGCCCTCAACTTCCTTGGAATATGCACCATTTTGATAACTGTTTCTCGTAATTTCCGTTGACTTGTGCTCTTCAGTGTACTCAATTGCGATGAAATTTAAAGCCACATTGATTTTCGGGCTGTTGTTGTTGAAGATATTAAGTTTTTAAGTTTGTCTATGTAAATTGAATAATTAATTCTGTGACCTAAAAAAGAGAGGGGATAGTACTGTGACAATTTTCTGAATTTTGATTTTAACCCCAACCTTGTTCTTAGGTGTCCCAGTTCAACACACAGTGACTAGTATTTCTGAATCATACACACTTTGAAGGCAAACTTAATGCCTTATTGCACCCATTTTCGTACCCTAACTAAAACATTCATTTCCGTGTTTATTCATTTAAACGTTCAATGGCATTTAAAGGTAAAATAATTGATTTGGCTTTATCCTCGTATGTTAAACAGGCATGGGAATTGTCCGCCGAATGGCGGATTTCCGCCGAATTTTTTTTTTGTTCCGCCGAAAATGCAAAAGTGTCCGCCGAAAAAATAAAGGGGGGAGGCACACAAAAAAAGCACCGGTTACTTTGGCCTTTGCGCAAAAGCCCGCGAAAACTTTCCGTACTTTGTTCACGCACTGCTACCGCCCGCCTCAGTTATTGAACTATTATGTTTGAAAGTAAACCAGATTGCACAGATTGTGTTACAAGTTACATTTTCCTGTTTGTCTCAACAGATAAAAATTTTTACAAATTTAAACCATATATAATACATGTAAGCAAAATTTGGTACATTTTTGTACTAAAAACTCTGATTCTAAAAACAGAATTTAATGGCAAACTTGGAGCTCAGATGACACCAGATTGCACCATCTGGGTTCTTTGGAGAAAAAAAATTTCCGGGGGGGGCATGCCCCCGGACCCCCCTAGTAAGGCTAGGCGCTTCGCGCCGTCGACTTGACGCTTCGCGTCTTCAGTTATAAATTTTCCGCCTTTTTTACAATTTTCAATTCCCATGCCTGGTTAAAGTTGCCAAATTGTGCCTATTCTGAATTTTCTTTGATGTATAATTAGTGCCTAATGTTTTTATAGGGTCGATTTTGGGGGGTACCCTTAATTAAGAGGCGATCATGTAACCCATGTAAAATGAATCTTTGATTCCAAAAGTGTGCCAGATAGCCAAGTGGATGGCCTTTAATGACAAAGAAAGTTTGAATGAATTGACACGGGAATGAATGGTCTAGTGGGGTACGAAAATGGGTGCAACATATTTTTTTGGCAGAGTGTATATCCAATGGCAATAGTAATACCTGCCTTGCATGAACAAATAAAGGACTGGGTGGCCGAGTGGTAACGCACTTGCGCTCGGAAGCGAGAGGTTGTGAGTTCGACCCTGGGTCAGGGCGTTAGCAATTTTCTCCCCCCTTTCCTAACCTAGGTGGTGGGTTCAAGTGCTAGTCTTTCGGATGAGACGAAAAACCGAGGTCCCTTCGTGTACACTACATTGGGGTGTGCACGTTAAAGATCCCATGATTGACAAAAGGGTCTTTCCTGGCAAAATTGTATGGGCATAGATAAAAAATGTCCACCAAAATACCCGTGTGACTTGGAATAATAGGCCGTGAAAAGTAGGATATGCGCCGACATGGCTGCGATCTGCTGGTCGATGTGAATGCGTGATGTACTGTGTAAAAAATTCCATCTCACACGGCATAAATAGATCCTTGAGTCTGAGTCTGGAGATACACGCGCGATATAAGACTTCATATAATAAAAGATTGATCAGAAAATTGTGTATGTAACTTTGTCTCACACAGCCATTTACAAGCTGGTAGCTGTTTCCCAAACCAATATAAAAAGAAACAACAAGTAAATAAAAAATATTTTAACTCACAGTCACCCCATGAATTTGGATCAACAAGCCCAAGAACATTGTTTTTTTTCAATAATACTAAATTATTTTTTAAACATTCTTCAGTAACAAACAAAAACTATAAAACATATTTGAATATGCTTTGTCAGGTTGAACTTTTAATCAGTTAAAAACAAAATACATACCTTATGCTTTGAATATTAATGTACATGTCTACTATCTGATACTGTATCGCATGAACTTCACACAGTCTGACTCAATGTGCCTTGTGAAATTGGGCAAGTAAACATTGGCAACAAACCTGTGATCTGGATTTTGACATGGTACTTATATTTTAAAGGCACAATCTTTCCATGTCAAAGAATTGTTCTCATCATCACAGATGTGGACTGTCTTTTGCATGGATTGGTGGGATAAGACAAGTCTTACACTTGGACAAACACTGGGAGGGGAGGAGGAGGGGGGCCTTTTAAAATTCTCTTTCAAATAAAGAATATGTTCGTACTCTATTTTAAGGTTTCACCTGGCCATCCTCTGTGTATCTGATACAGCTGTATATATATAAAAAAAATCCTTGTTATGCAAACTATCTTGTCAACCACCCCATTTACATTATGGGATTCATAATCCGGTATTTATGGCGTTTATGGCTATCTGGAAAGAAACAAATTTTACATTTGGGTACATGTCTAAAGGCAGTTTTGATTGATTGATTTTTGGATGATCACAGGTGGCAGTGACTGAATGTAATCAACAAAAGCCTCATAGTCTGCAATTAATAATTATCCAATGTACAAATATAAACGCATTCGTGTTGGTGTTTATGATTGATGCTTTACAGTGTTAGGAAGGTATGTAAAAGGTAACCAGAAAAAGGTCAAACAATAAAACCCTGCTATTTCTCGTGTTAAGTTGTGGTGAAAATCGATGCATCGCATTGAAATAAAGTCAGATGTGAATGATCAGAAAGATTTGAATGATGTTTTGTTGGGTTCCATGCTTCTTGTTGGCATTTAATAACTGCTTGGAGATGAAAGTCTGTGTGTGTGCTTGTGTGTCTGTGTCAAGATATACATATAACGCAAATAATGCTTTCTTACTGAAATGACCATCCGTAGGATATGCTGACCAATGCTCGCTCTCTCTCTCTCTCTCTCTCTCTCTCTCTCTCTCTCTCTCTCTCTCTCTCTCTCTCTCTCTCTCTCTCTCTCTCTTCAGTATGACCTATCACGACTGATTATTGCAGAGTCAATGTCTTCATAAGTACAGAAAATAATTCATATATATCTATGTAAAAACTAAAACACCCACATAAAACACCCACACATATTTTGACACCCAGTCTGTGATGTCTGAATGAAATACATTTTTATTTACGTCACAATTGCATGACAAATACGCGAGATAAATTTAACAACTTTGACCTGACAACACAAAACAAAAAAAAACAAAAAAAACTCCCTCTCTGTCAGCAAAGCCTTACGCAGATCGACGCAAGGTGCAGATCAATCAAACACACACAATGTTGTCAAAATGGCACAAGACACGTACAGAGTGACCCAAGAAAACTGCAACCCTCACAACTGCTAATTACTTCTACATCTCTTGACCGGATCACTATATATTTAGGGGACATAAACTTCAGCCTATGCATGACCCTTCCCTTGATTGGCAATGTTGTAGAACAAATGGTCTGACGTTTGTGCAATTTCGAAACAAAGTTTCCAAATTCGACGATCGTCTCAACAGAACAAGGTTTGACATTTAGCGGTAGCAATACTTACCTGATTTAAACCCTCCAGACTTTTACTGTTTGGATTATCTGAATATCTGAGAATACACAAACACCCCCATCACCCCCTTAGATCATCGGTGACCTAAAGAAAGCAGTTACAGCTCCCTAAACAGCAAAGCTTTCGTGCCACTCACAATTTCGGAGGGGTAATTTGAAACACATTTTGTAGAAAAGGTAAATGTCCGATCATTATACCTAGAGACTCGAAACTGTGTAGAATGGTCGTGGATGAACTGAAGTGTATGCACAACTATGAACATATTTGCTAAACTCAAATGACTGAAAAAATAAACCCTTCGTTGTACAGTTACACTTTCGCAATGCCACGCAAAATTCATTTATGACAGGAACGCTTTCATCCATTTGAAATGCCCTGATCCGGCTTTTAATTGCTATATTCAAATAACTGACTCTCTGATGTTGATTCAGGTATACTAAGTCATTCAAATTATCCCAAAGCTAACAATCTTGAGTGCTGAAATCGGGTTAGTTCGGCGACTGCTCAATTTCAAACCTCGTGCTGTTGAGTCGATCCCCGAATTTGGCAACCTTTTTTGAAAATGCACAAAAGTCAGACCATTTGATCTAAAAATTTGTCAATTTGTAGAAGGGTCATGCATAGACTGAAGTTTAAGTATCCCATATATCAAGTGATTCGGTCCACAGATGTAGAAGTTATTAACAAATTTGAGGCCTAGAAAATTCATTATGGACGATGTCAAGGACGTCATTCAGATCTAGATCTACATGTATACATACGTAGGTACCAAGTCTCATGTTTTATTCGTTTTGTAACGGGGCTAGAAAAACAAGCCTCCACGATCGCGTTGCTTTTGTTAACATTGGAAAGGAGGGTTATTATTTCTGTATGTGTAAATGTGTCCTTACTTTGTTTGGATCGATGTTATCATCAGGTTTTCGTCTGCTTTCAACCGGATGTTGTGACCTTGAACCTGATGTGACGTAACTAATCGGGAAACTCCGTTTAGCCACTAAAAATAGCGCTTTGCTCGCTCTTTGCAAAGAGCGATCCCAAAGATGGATCATGAAACGCGTCGTTCCTAACTTTCGTCCCACTCTCAGCTAAGAGCTCTTAAGGCCCTATTCCTAGGAACGCCTAAGAGCGCGTATATGAAACTGGCCCCTGGTTTTTTTTGGCATGAGTGGGTTTTTTACGTGTATTTTCGTTTTAACCTCGCCATGTAGGCAGCCATACACCACTTTCGGGGGGATCAAGCCGATCGAATCGTAGTAGTTAAAAATAACAACGGATACATTCCAAGTTCTTATTACTAACTATGATCATATATTAGAAAATAGATTCTAGAAACAGCTGTGTGACTCCGTGCTATTTTGCTTTACCGGCCATCTATCTGTTGAATTAGGGTTGTTGTTGTTGTTGTTGTTGTTGTTGTTGAACGTACCGAGGCCTCTTGCTACAGGGACGGTGACTCTGTCATCAAAAAGGGAAGATTACGTGTAGGATCTGTTTAGGTCACTCGCGCGATTTAGGCAGTGGCATTCCGTCTTCGGAGGAATTATGACAGTGAGTAACGGTAACGTTCGCTTCTGAAAACTGCTGAAAATGGAAGCGTGAATGCTCTGAACGATCTGTAATGAGTGATTTTTAAAAATTCACAACAGTACATCTGAACTGGGACTGCCAATGACTCTGGGATGCAAAAGCGAAAATGTACAGAGCGAGCTTTTGTCAGCGTATTAAATTGTTAGAAAAGTAAAGATTGTATGATAACAATGCGTTTTTTCCCTTCTCTGCTCTGTGTGTGTGTGATTGAGATTTTCTGTGTCTCTATTTTGGTCAAACACACACACACACCTCATATTGCCTCGTGGTGAATGTGTGGGAAGTAAAATTGTCTTGCCTAACACCTGATTCATTAATTAGAGAGAGAGAGAGAGAGAGGAGAGAGAGAGAGAGAGAGAGAGAGAGAGAGAGAGAGAGAGAGAGAGAGAGAGAGACAGGGGTGCATCCAGTACGTGAATGTTATCTCTGTTACCTATATCACCTTTCAAACCGTGGCTCCTACTGTCGCAACAGGGGTAAAAGTAGGTCACAGCGGTATTGATAGAAGTTACCAGTACAACAGCAGATCACGAGAGCTGATATATATCAGTTGAGTAAAACACCTCGTCGCAAGTCACTCTGCCAAGCACCGTTGTATCATCGTCATAAATGCCTGTGAACAAGGTGTAACCAGATGTAATTATACACTACTCACAAAAAGTTAAGGATCACTATGAGAAAACAGGTGCTCAATAAAATCAGTTCGCCACTGTTATTTATTTCTCCGTCAAACTAAATTGTTATAAATTCGTATTCAGCTGCAAGTGGGCGATGTTGTGTTAGTGGGAAAATTGAACGGGATTCTCTACTACTGAGCTTGGTAGCAAAAGAAAAAGCGGAAACTTGCGAAAAAGGACCTTGTTTTGGACCGTTCAGCCTGAACACATTGCACAAGCCACATGGAAAAACCATTATGCACGTGCAAGCACTGCTGTTTAGGTGTGAGATGCTGTCACTTGCTTGGCTTTTTGAGAAGACATACCACCAGTTTTAGGCATTATCTGACAATGCTTCCACGACAAAAATTGAACGAGTTTGAGAGGGGACGAGCTGTTGCATGGTTCCAAGATGGTGTCCCCAAGCGAGAAGTGGCCAGGCGACTTCACGTGTCCATCTCGGTCATTGTCAGACTGATTCAACGTTTCACAGCCACTGGGAGGGTCCAGGAAAGACGCAGACCTAGCTGGGCGACCAATACAATACAATACAATACAATAACTTTATTAATCTCTAAAAGAGAAATTACATTGCTGAGCGTTTGTGTCCGTAATAATAACATACATAAAACATTCAAAATAAACATTTGTTCTTTGTCCTGAGAAAATATAGTACATTGGTTATCACATAAGAAAGTATATTAAAAATAAATTAACATGCATTCACCATCAACAATGCACAAAAGAAAGTCAGCACCTTGCCGGTTATCACATATTGTCTAAGAGAGTAGAATGCAAAACAAAATCAACAATACTGAAACAATACAGAACACTGACCCCGTGCATCAGAGCGACAACACCAGCATCTACCGCCCCACCAAAGAAGACAACTCCACGTGAAGATTGTCTCATTGAACGACTAGCCTTGCAAACAAGAACAGCCTCTTCCAGCATTATTCGAAGGCAGCTGAGGGTGGCTACTAACACCAACAACAGCCAACAGACCATACGGACTCGCCTTCATGGGTTTAACCTCCGTTCTCGTCGCCTAGCTGTACGGCCACGTTTAACTCCAGCCCATAGGGCAGCACGCCGCCCCTTCTGCAGACGTCACGTGAGGTGGACACGTCAGCAATGGTCCCAGGTCCTGTTCAGTGATGAATCACGCTTCACCCTGAACCACAACGACGACCGACTGAGGGTCTGGAGGCACCAAGGGAAACGCTACATTGACGCCACTGTCCAAGAAAAGGTGGCCTTTGGTGGAGGTTCTGTAATGGTCTGGGGGGGCTTTCAGCCTTCACCACAGAACACCCTTGTTTCATGTACAGGGTAACCTGACTGGCCTCCGATACCGGGATGAGATCCTTCGACCGCTGGCTGTGCCTACACTGCAGCAGATGGGACCGCAGGCTGTCTACCAGGATGACAACGCTCGCCCCCACAGGGCAAGGGTGGTCAACGACTTCCTGCAGCAGTCTTGAGTCAACAGAATGGAGTGGCCAGCATGCAGTTTTGATCTCAACCCGATTGAGAACCTCTGGGATGAGTTGGATCGCAAAGTGAGGAGCAACCACCCCCCTCCCAGGGATGTCCAGCACCTCTACCAGATGCTGCAGGCTGAGTGGCAGGCGCTTGCACAAATGATCTTCACCACCCTGGTGAACTCTATGAGGACTCGCTGCGTCGAGTGCCAGAACAGCTAGGGCGGTTACACGCATTACTGAACTTTTGGGAGCATCTGAATGCCATGTCTTGTGATTTCAACGACTTTGTGAAATCAAATTTCTATACGTACACACTTTGATAAAATGTACAGACCAAACGATTGCTCGAAATTGAAGGAAATGTTGTATCGTTATTACTAAAGCATTGAATTAAACGTTTGCCAAATACCAACGCATTGGCTTTCTTATTTGGAAAGTTATGACTTTGTGTGCAAGTGATCCTTAACTCAGTTTTTGTGAGTAGCTTAGAAGCGCAATAACTCGGAGTAATAACGACATGTGTACCGACAATAATGACTCATTCTAGCAAGAATTCATTCGAGCTAGCCAGAACTATTAAGAGCGGGAAGAGCGTTGAGTGTTCGGCCCCACAAAAAAAAGCGCTCTTCTAATCAACACTGAACTTGGAAGAAAAGAAAATGTTCATCCCGGACATGGACTTTACACAGGCTTTGGTGTGACAAAGCCGAGAATGCGCCTTTTACTGTGACGATATGCAGCCGAATTGTAAGTAAATCACGCTGTGTGTGTGTGTCAGTGTGTGTGTGCCGCGCGCGCGAGTTTTACGTGTGGTTGCTGGCGGGTTCTCTCTCTCTAATAACAGATAATTATCGAGTTTTCAGCGAAACGCGGATGGGGGCGGATATTTTACAAGATCAAGTATTATACGCCAAGCCTAAGACGAGGCGTATTATACTTGTTGGAGTCAAATTTACCGCCCATATTGCTGCGCTGAAAACACAATAGCGTTGATATTGCTATTCTGACCGTGATGTATAAGTTACAGCTCCGTCCATCCATGATATCGCGTGGCATTTTGTCGAGACTGGGTCAATGAATATGATGACGTCACTCGAGGCTCTGTCGAGAGTGACTTCATATTCATTCACCCCGTCGAGACAAAATACCACGCAATACATGGATGATTCGGAGCTGTAACGTATTATATGGCATGCCCAAAGCGGTAAGGAGAAGTTGTAGAACTGTATTTTGTGTCAGTCTTGGCAAGGCGCAATTTTAACACTACGCTGGAACGCTGAAGAAGAAGAACACTACGAACGAAATAAACGTTAAACCAAAATGTTACTGTTTGCTCTCACCGCAACAAGACTAGGTGTGTAGTTTGAACACAAAACCAAAATGTTACTGTTTACTGTCACCGCAACAAGACTAGGTGTGTAGTTTGAACACAAAACCAAAATGTTACTGTTTGCTCGCACCGCAACAATACTAGGTGTGTAGTTTGAACACAAAACCAAAATGTTACTGTTTGCTCGCACCGCAACAAGACTAGGTGTGTAGTTTGAACACAAAACCAAAATGTTACTGTTTGCTCGCACCGCAACAAGACTAGGTGTGTAGTTTGAACACAAAACCAAAATGTTACTGTTTGCTCGCACCGCAACAAGACTAGGTGTGTAGTTTGAACACAAAACCAAAATGTTTGCTGCTTGAGAATAGCACTGAATAAAATATCATGGATACAAGGCATTTCTTTTCTTCAACAGGTCAAAAGGGCGACACTTCTTCTTCTTCTTCTGCGTTCGTGGGCTGAAACTCCCACGTACACTCGTGTTTTTTGCACGAGTGGAATTTTACGTGTATGACCGTTTTTTACCCCGCCATTTAGGCAGCCATACGCCGTTTTCGGAGGAAGCATGCTGGGTATTTTCGTGTTTCTATAACCCACCGAACTCTGACATGGATTACAGGATCTTTTTCGTGCGCACTTGGTCTTGTGCTTGCGTGTACACACGGGGGGTGTTCGGACACCGAGGAGAGTCTGCACACAAAGTTGACTCTGAGAAATAAATCTCTCGCCGAACGTGGGGACGAACTCACGCTGACAGCGGCCAACTGGATACAAATCCAGCGCGCTTCCGACTGAGCTACATCCCCGCCCTAAGGGCGACACTGAACTAGAGAGGGGAATCAATGGATACGCCAAGGTCTTCCAAGATCAGAACCTACAGGACCGGCTGGCTCAAACACCAACAGGGCGGTCAAAGCATCTGGAGTTTAAGACATGACAGATAGGGCATGAACACTTTATTATCTACATGCATTTAATTTCAAACGTTAATATGGAACTTTGTCTCCTGTTTGCATCGTTTGTGTTATACATAGACAGACACTTTACTGTTGAAGCCTACACGTTCGTATATAGCCAATACTGAAGTGAAATGTTATGTGGTAGTTGACCGGTCAACCTTATCTAGACAACCATGGAAGAGGTAGGTAAATCTTGTCGAGAAAGTATCGAGGTCACATGCTTGTCTGACAAAACGCTGGCCTCAAACATGATACAGGCTATGGCCGTCTCGAACAATCAGGACCTCTACAGATTGATTACGAGTGTACGGTCCGGGCGTCGGGTCTTCAAACAACTATGTCTCAAAGGGGATATTCCGTTCTCCGCGTTCGACACACTGGAAGCAAAGGGCGAAACAGACCTGGCTTTTCACGTGGCCTGTTCCCATAGTGAGTGGCCCTCAGTCATCAAGCTGTACGAAAATCCCGAAGTCCGAGCAACTACCCGTGCTCTGGGTTTCCACAAAGCTGCGAGAGAAGCAAGCAGGGAAGTTGTGGTTAAGATGGCTGAGAAGGATGTTTGCACCACCAGTCAGCGTCGTGGGGCTTTCTACGAGGCAGTGAGACAAGGGCAGCTAACGACCGCATTTGAACTAACATGCACGTGCAACAAGAGTTTTTCCAACAACGACCGAGTCTTTGCCCTGCAAGAGTGCCAACGACTAAGGAAGTGGGAAGATGCCGTGGACTTTACGTGGACGCTTTCCGGCGCCGCGATACACGCCAACCTAAAGTTGATGTCCAGAATGGTCGCAGGAGCCAGCGAGGATGGAAAACTGTCGAGTCTTCTTGAACTTGCCGGCGATTTCAGCTCGTTGTACGAAGACAGGAAGTTTCTTAACACTGTTTTCAGAGAGGCCTTGAAGCGAAGTAAGACAAACTTTGTCTTTGTGTTTTGCAGAAGATGCCTTAGCCATGAATGGCGTACACGCCGACGCCCGCTCAGAGTGGCCACAGACATTTCAGTGCGAACAAACAAGTGGAATGCCCTGAGAAAACTGTCTAAATTGCATCCCTTTCGTCTGACTGAAGATCAGTTTGAAAAGACACTGACCAAAAGCTTCAGACAAGAAAAAACACGGGACCTCTGCGCACCTTTGCTGGAGACCATCTTGGTCAAAGACGTCCTTGCGTTTAATCTAAAACATGTGTCTACAGAAGTATTTAAAGAATGTCGGGATGGGTTCGGGAAGGAAAACACTCAGTGGTGTTTCACAAATGAACACTATAACCTTGCCCTGTTGCTGTCTCTGGCATCAACATGCTGGACGACAACTCTCGATGTTGTACAGAGACTCGGTAGCAAATTAAATCCAGGGTTCCTCCACAGTGCGTTCGAGGTAGCCTTTGATTACACTAAGCTTGACGTGGCTGTCGGACTTCTCAGGCACATGGAACTTGGGGCACACAATCATAATCGGATTTCTTACCTTCATTGTTCTCCCTCCAAAAGCAGGTGTCTCGCTGAAAAGTGCAAAGAGAATGGTATGATGTACTGGACTGTGTTCGTGGCAGCACGTTCATATAACTGGGACTGGGTCCAAGAAGAACTAAAAACGTGCCACGACCCAACCATTGTGGACTTCGCTGTCACTGTAGCAGCAAGAGAGAATCAATGGGAACAGGTTGAAAGTCTCCTGCACAGATGCTCAGAGACCAGCCCGGCGCTTGGAAAACCACTAGCTCTTGCTGTGAAGAAAGGTCAACTCGAACATGCTAAAGTTCTGATAGGCAAAACTGACCCTCGCGTAGAAGAGGACGGTGTTAGCCTGCTGCAGCTGGCTGTGCGCTGTGAGTCCAACAGAGAAGAGATGGTCAAGCTGTGTATTGAAGCTGGACTGTCCACTCATGAAGCAGTGCGAAAGCTCGATACGCATCCGGATCCGAATCCGTGGATCACCTCTTCTGCCATACTGATGGCACTTTTAACAAGCGAGCTTCGAATCTTTAAACTGCTTCACGACTCAGGTGCGGCTTCCAATTGTCACCTCTTTGAACTGACCAGTGAACAGTCACTGTACATCCCCGATCAGATCAAGCAAGAGCGGGAGAACATCATCCAGTGTCTAGAACAAGCAGCAAGCACACCTCGAAGCCTGCAGGGCATGTGTCGTCTGCTCGTGTCGCATCTGATTGGCTGTCAGCCAGGCCGAGAGGACAGAATTAGGTCACTTCCGGTCCCTCATCAGGCGAAGCAGCTCGTTCGATTCCGTGATATCCTTGATCATAAGGCTCCGTGAGGTAGGGATAGGAACTTGTCGCAGTGTCGCATTTGGGCTCTTGTAGCAAAGTCGTATTTTGGCACTTGCCACAATGTCGCAGTTCGGCTCACTATCTGAGATCTGGTCAGGCTTTTACATGGGATAAGAACGTCCCTCAACTTGGACACATCACACAAATCAACATCCTGACCGCTGCCTGTGCCCAGTGAGATTTTTGTTTATACATTATTTGCATAAAAAAGCCTGTAGTGGCCGTTAAGAAATTAATTCATCAAAGCATTATCACTCGACACAAAAGAGCACATAAGCTGTTGATTTTCGCAATGTGCCAAAGTGAAGCCATGGTTTTATCCCACGTGATAGCCTAGACAGATCTGAGATGGCGATCCGTATGGTATCGTTTACACGAGAAGGGCTTTGCCTTTAAGTCGTGGAGTCCCAAACCCTCCACAAACTTTGAGCTACAAGATGCTAGCACATGTGCTGTGGTCTCTTAATTCGACAAGTCAAAGTTTACCAAGACACTCTACGTTCTCGTAAGAATGATGGTGCGAATTATAAACACATAGCAATGTACTTTTATATGCTTCAACAATTATTGATTTCTGTTTCTTTCGCAAGAGGAAACACAATCAGGCCGACATCATCGATTTTCTGATTTGATACGTTGTCTTCTACGATTGGCTGAGCGTGGGAGACACAGTTTCTACCTCGCTTGGCAGAGTCCCATTGACTTAGTTTTAAATTAGTTTTATGTGACCTCTGTTTTAATTTCTTCTGGAGTTTGTCGTAAACTCAGTGTGACTGTGATGGTATTGTTATGTAATCAGTGCATGTGGACCACGATATAGGCATGTATAGGCGACATTAAATAATATAAACGTTAGCGTTTTTGTCATATAGTAAAAGATAGCTTCCTCCTCGCGGTTACCAACATGTAAACAGGAAAGGAAGGCACGCTTATAGTATCATATTGAAAGAATTAAAACAATCTTACTTATTCAAAAGTTGGGAAACTTTCTTTCTTTATTAGGTGAATGCTCGCCCTAATAGGCTTGAGGTTTGCTGGCCGATGTGAATGCGTGATATATTGTGTAAAAAATTCCATCTCACACGGCATAAATAAATTCCTGCGCCTTGAATCCGTGGTTGAGATATGTGCGCGATATAAATTGCATAAAAATTAAAAAAAATAAATAAAAATAGATAAAAAATAAATATTCTTTGCGAAAAGCAAAAAAGAACCAGAAAAGAAAAAGAACGAAGGAAGCGGCTTTCGACACAAAGTGATCAAATAGATTCAGGTTTCGGAAGACAGGAAACAATTACAAAATGCAGAAGACAAATGACAGGCCAAAAAAATGGTCTCCAAGATGCCCGTAAGAGTTTGAAATATTAATGACTAGATTTAACGAGGTCATCACATTGGATATTTGAAACAGAGGGGGAGGGGACGGAGGAGTTGTGTGGGTGTCAATGGGAATAGAATTGTAGTGAGGGTCTGAAAAATGAAGGTTAAATTTGCAGAAAATCGTGTGCTTCAGATTCTGCATTTTCTTGTCTGCCCAGCACATTAAATGATAAAAAATCTTTTAAAGCTGCTGTGTGTGCACGTGTGTGTGTGTCACTGTGTATGTGTCACTGTGTGTGTGTGTGTGTGTGTGTGTGTGTGTGTGTGTGGTAGTGTGTAGGTGTGTGTGTGTGTGTGTGTGTGTGTGTGAGCTCAGAAATGCGAACACCCTCACCCTTCCTCCCTCTTCCTCACATTGGCAGACGCTTGCACTTGCATTTACATATACCCAGACCGACCGACAGACAGCCAGGTTGAAAGAGACAGAGAGAGAGAGAGACAGAGAGAATGATTGACACACAGACAGACAGACAGACAAACATACACACAGGCAAACAGACAGACAGACTCACCTTGACTGACTCAAAGCAGGGCCAGCAGAACGTCGAGGCGCGACAGCATCATGAATCGCCTCCCCTTCTTCCGGCGGCAGTTTCTCCGAGTTGGACCTCGTCAGTCTCATGGCGTGCACATCTGAGGGGGGCACCACACACACGCTCTTGCGTTTCTGCTTCGATGTCCCCTCCCCTGGATGATCCCTGTCTCTGTCCCCAGAGTCTCTGTCTTTCTCCAGTGAAGGTGACTCGTTTTTCGTCACAGGGACAACATCGTGTCGAGGACTGCTGCTCCGTTCCCAGTCCTTCGACCGATCTAACCTTTCGCCGACGGGAGAAGAGGCTTTCAAGTGGGAGTACTTTTCGCGGGGTGGATTCGCTTTGGACGGTTTTGTTGAAGACGAAGAATTTGTCGTAGTAGTTGGGACCAGGGAGAGAGATCGAGGTTTCAGTAGCACGTCACCGCCGGAAGCCGCACGCTTGCGCATGCTCCGCGGTGGAACTACTCCCTCCGGCGCAGTTGCAGAAGACTGCTCGTACGCTCTCGTAGAATTCTTTCTCTCGGCATTTCTGGTGTTTTGAGACTCATCGGAGCAGTCTTCGCTGCCTACTTCGTTGATGGTGGCGGCGGTGGAAAACTCACCATGGGCACCAAACAACAATGACGACGATGGCGACTGCGAGTGCTGTCGTCTGCTGTAGTTAATGGCATCGCCGAAGGAGCGGGATCGTGTGACTCTTGGTGACACGCTGAAGTCAGGCGGACCTGTGATCGCTGTCGGTGATGGCGGTGGCGGTGTAGGCGGGGGTGTGGTCGTCGATGCTGTCTTTGGAGACTGTTTGTCTGTTGACCCCGTTAGCGATCTGTAACAAACACGCAGGAAGGAATATTTTAATCAGGTAATAAATGAAGACCGAAAAGCACCTGTCTGTAAGTTTAAAAACCTAAGTGCGACAAGAATACAGAAGATTGAGCAAGGGATAACACATGGATATAAAAAGAACGATAGCCAACGATTGCGTTCTTGTCAGATTCGATGGTCGTTGCGTAGGCATAAAACAAGCAATAGCCAGCTAGACATATGAGAATCAGAAATGGAACAGACTAGAATGATGGTACAGAAATAGCGTTAATAGGATATTACTTAGAGGATTGGCATGATAATGATAGTTGGCATGAGACTAACTCTGGGATTTCAGAAGTAAAAATGTGACCCTCCACCACGGAATGAGTCGCATGTCACCTTTGCATGATTTTCATATTTTTACATTTTCCTAAAGAGTTTGTTATGCTCTATCCAGTGGTGAAAACCGTTTTAGAAAAGAGCGAAAACTTGTCGAGTTATAAGCCTGTGACTAAGGTGACCCTCACACTGTTACCAGGCACCCCCCGAACTAATATTAAGCCTAGCGCAGAACCGCGCGAGGTGACATGCAACTCATTTCGTGGTGGAGGGTCACAAATGCGATTTTAATGGATGTAAGGAGCATACACAATATAAAATATGATATGTATACAATATAAAGTATGATAGAACTAGTCTAACATTGTGACGAATGCCTATTACCTGTAAGTAAACTCTCTCTCTCTCTCTCTCTCTCTCTCTCTCTCTCTCTCTCTCTCTCTCTCTCTCTCTCTCTCTCTCTCTCTCTCTCTCTCTCTCTCTCAAACACACACACATGCACGCGCCCACGCACGCACGAACGCATACACACACACACACACACGCACGAACGCATACAGTACACACACACACACATACACACACACACACACACACACACACACACACACACACACACACACTCAAAGTATGTGGACCAATCGGTCGTCCATGCTTCACGCTTCTGTACAATGTAATGGGTCGCGTGGCATTTTTGATCCTGAGCCCTCGAACATCGTACAAAATGACACAGACACGAACTAATTCACGAGCAATTCAGAGCAAATAATCTGTCTGATGGAGAAACCAACAACCAAACTAATTCAGTTCGGCAAGCAATATGGACGCAAATAAATACCAGTCTTTTTCTCCATAAGGAATTGAATTACACACACAAGCGCGTCCAGCAAGCGAACGGAAGTTGCGCAGTCAACGCAGAACGGTAGTCGGAACGGCGTTCTGTTGAAGGACACGTTTTGTGTGTACTGTTTTGCACCTGCTGCTTGTAATACGCTACGGGTTGAGCCTTCGTGCAGGAAAATGGTGATAACGATAATAAACAAAATAACGAATCAGGATTACCTACTTTAGGAATGAATGAATAAAGAAAGGTGAAAGGAAGGAAGAAATACAGTAAGGAAGAAGGAACGAAAGCAAAAACAAAGCAACGTGGAAAAAGCAAGTTAGGAAGGAAGGAAGGAACAAAGTAAAGTAAATTGAAACAAACTCCACTAAAGCCGTTAGAATGCAAGGAATGCAGTACCAAAACGATTAAAACATTTAACAACAGCAGACTTTGGATGTTAATTGTGCTAAAAGTTTGCTGCTGCATGCTGCATTTACGAGTAGAGGAGAGTGTACATGGATTATGTTATCATGCCAAGACCAGCACCGATACCGCTAGGCTATCGATCCAGCAGCAGACTCGCATCGCTGCCCCCTTGTAAACTGATCAATAATTATGTTTCTTAATTCTCTCTCTCTATTGTTTTCTTTATATCCCCCTCTCTCTCTCTCTCTCTCTCTCTCTCTCTCTCTCTCTCTCTCTCTCTCTCTCTCTCTCTCTCTCTCTCTCTCTCTCTCTCTCTCTCTCTCTATATATATATATATATATATATATATATATATATATATATATAATTATATATATATATATAATTAGAACGCTTACAAACTCCTTTACATCGATAGTCATAATAATTTTAAGTGCTGGCAACAACTTTTTATCTGCAAATTGAACACGTGTCCGGGCGAGACTGTGTGTGTGTGTGGGTGTGTGTGTGTGTGTGTGTGTGTGTGTGAGAGAGAGAGAGAGAGAGAGAGAGAGAGAGAGAGAGAGAGAGAGAGAGAGAGAGAGAGAGAGAGAGAGAGAGAGAGATGATAGTGAACTGCATCGGATGGACTGAAAAAAATGAGAGAACTTGACAAATCCAAGAAAGTTAAGAGTCTCGGGCGTCGAGAGAGGATGATGATCAATAAATCAATATGAGGCTGGTGGCGGTAGAGCGGGGGGATGCGGGTAGAACTGGGAAGGGAAGGGAAGGGAAGGGAAGGATCGGGTGGCACGAACACGTAGTCCTAATTGGAGATTGTAATAAATAATTCAGAAAGTGGTGTCCATGTCAACGTACATCATTCGATGAGCAGTTAATTGATTCGTAGTTGTTTTAAGGAAAGTGACAGAAAGCAGGGTAACCGTTTCCTATTAGTTGGTAAGTTAATTAGTTAGTTACTTTGTTGCTTGTATGTTTGCTCCCTTTTCATGCAATTGTTTGTGTGCCATGTGATCAAGAGCGACAGTCAGATATAGCCCATAATCTAATATATTTATGTAAAAGTTGATTTGATTGATGTATGTAATCTTTTTCATACTTTTTGATGTCTTTGTGTTTGTTCTGTAAATAAGGCGATGTGGAGCCAAAGGAAAAATCCCCATGAGTATGCACATACCGGGGTCAGGCTATCTCCAATTAGGTGGCGGGGCGACCATCCCCAACCCGGCGGGTCCCCAGGCGGCGGATAGGGGGCGTCCCTTAGATATAAGGGATTGCAGCGATATAAGTCGGGCTTACCCGGACGAATAAGCTGTCCTGGACCAACTGGCGGTGTTCCTATCAGAGCGGGGTGGTTAACAGGTGGCACTGTTGACTAGTAAATACCCTATGTGCTCATATGGGTTCATCACGCGGGTAAGAGGCGCGTTAAAACCTCTGCTACCTGTGCTCCCAGGTAAGGTCCCTGACCAGGGGCTAAGGGTGGGGTAACCCCGACAGAAACCTCTAGTGCTGAAGTCGGCGGTACTAAGCGAGACAGCGCACTTTAACGGATCACAGTACCACGCACAACATCGCCATGAATACACGCAGTATGCACATAGAAAATGAACAATAAAGTTCTTATCTTATCTTATAGATTTTTTTTGGTCTGGGATCGTTTGGAATGGTCGCTGTGGGCAGGTGGCCCTTATTGGGAGGCGATCGCCAAAGCAGGTTTGACTGTATCAACCTTTGCAGAAATGACACAAGAGCGTTACTTTACTTGCAACAGTCCATTGTCTGAAGTTCTAAAAACTAGAGTCAGCAGAACAAGATATACATTATACTCAAATACCACGCAGAATGATTTATGTTTTTAATGTCAAAAGAAGTAGGACAGTCTTTAGAATTGATACCGCAGACAAAAGTGAGAAGCACATTATAAGCCGAAAGATAGAACTCTTAAGAAAGACATTATCATCTCAAAGAGAACAAACATAAAAGAGAAAAGAGCAAAGGGGAAAAAGTCTTGACGAGAAAGAATAGCTGAGACATACAAGGACCAATGCTTCACTGTAAGATTTGAGCTAGGGAGTAATTTCAAAGCTTTCACCGGATGAAGTAACAGAAACCTTAAACGTGGTTGGAAACTGGTTGGAAAAATGTATTCTTTTGGAGAAGAAAGAGTGATCATTGTGTCTGACTAAAAGTTCTCTCCTTTTCTCTACCCAAACTAAAGAATGATCTTTGTGTTGTTACGTGTTTTGTGAGTGGTTGTTATTAAAGGAAAATCTGTTAGACGAGCTTGGCTCTGCTATTCTTCCGTAATGTTCGCAAATGGGCTGTCAATGAATGCAAGCTGCAAGAGAGAGAGAGAGAGAGAGAAAGAGAGAGAGAGAGAGAGAGAGAGAGAGAGAGAGAGAGAACGAGAGAGAACGAGAGAGAGAACGTATTGAAGAAATTGACCGTAATAAAAGTAGAAGTAGAAAACACACACACACACACACACACACACACACACACACACACACACACACACACACACACATACACACACACACACACAAAGCAACTAAATCAAGCAGTACGAGGGCCAACTGAGAAGTTCCGGCCCCAACTAAAAAGGAGTTGACTTAGACATACACAATTTGGCATGAATCAAAAACGTTTCTTATTAAGAATTCATGTAAAATGATACGTAATTAAACCGGTAATTTTGTATGACTTGGCTTCTCAAAGTTCCATTATCCACTGTTCAGCGCACAATTGGGGAAAAAACAATAACAGAGCAGTGATCCAATAATTATATGCAAAGAAAAATATTAATCCCACTGGAAATCCATGAAGACAGAAAGAGTTGACAATGATGCCCCTTAATACACGTACACCACAGTAAAACGGTGGTCAGCTGAATTCTGGCTTGGGGTGTGAACTGTCCAAGATGAACAAGAAGAGCAAACGCTCGATCGAGTCACTTTCGCAGTTCTGAATATTATATGAGGCATCAGATGGACAGGAAGAAATTGCTATTCACAACACAATGAGTCACGTTCACATAAAATTTGAGCCCGGTCACTTTTATAGTTTCCGAGAAAAGCCCAACGTTAAGTTGTGTGTTGCCGAACAGAAAAGGCTAGTTATCTCCCTTGTTTTTCTGATAACGTTCGTAAAAGGCTACAGATGTAAATACTTTGATGTAAAGAATAATCCTACAAAGTTTCAATCACATCCGATGAACTTTGTCAAAGATATAAAATGTCTAATTTTTCCTTTGACGCTGACCTGTGACCTTGAAAAAGGTCAAAGGTCAACGAAACCATCGTTAAAGTGTAGAGGTCATTGGAGGTCACGACTAAACAAAATATGAGCCCGATCGCTTTGATAGTTTCCGAGAAAAGTCCAACGTTAAGGTGGTGTCTACGGACGGCCGGACAGACTAACACTGACCGATTACATAGAGTCACTTTTTCTCAAGTGACTCAAAAACGGGTTGGAAATCCACCAACAGTCACAACGGTTGATGCTGTCTGAGCACTAGTGATGCTGGATCAACGTGTGAGCACCTATTTCATTGCTGATACACTTGGCACCTCACAGGAGATTATTTGGAGTATTGTGTGCAAAGAGCTGTTCACGAAGAAAGTTTAAGCAAGGTAGGTCCCCAAACTTCTAACACCTGAACAGAGGCACGTCAGATTTAACATGCCTAGCGACGTTTTACGCGTATTTGAGGCAGAATCAGAGGATTTCATTTACCGATTTGATTCTGTTGATGAAACTTGGGACATCACTTTCAGACTTAAACCAAGCAGGAAGTACTTCAAGGTGTCTGCCCCGCCAAAGAAGACTGCAGGGCCGGACCCAGGGGGGGGTTCCAGGGGATCCGGAACCCCACCCCTGGAAAAAGCATGTACCTTGCTTTGAGTGTTTTTTTTTTATTTTTTACTAGTTTTAGCACCAAAACAATGCTGCTCTTAACCCTCAAAACAAGGCCCAGAATGCACCAGATTGCACAGATTTTACCCCGGACGCGCTTGTGGCTTCGCCACTTCGCTGATTTGCCCCCCCCCCCCAAAAGGAGGAACCCCCCCCCCCTTACAACTCATTTGGTCCGGCCCTGGACTGGGGTTATCACCACTGAAAAAAGGTGATAGACAGTAACGGGTGAATTCCATTCCACGTTTCTGAGACAACTATACGACATCACAACCAAAGCTAAACGCCGAGAAATGCTCCACAAGGTGGTGCTGTTCCACCAGACAACAACCCTGCCAGTTGGTCCTGGGTTTCCATGGCAACAACTCATGAATGCTGCTATGAGATCCTTAACCATCCGCTGTACTCGCCAGATTAAGCAACCTCAGATTATCATCTATTTCCATACATGAAGAACTAGAATGAATACCCGCTTCGCCGGGTAGCCGGCTTCGCCGGGAAGAAGTACTTAGAGCCGTACGCCGGCTTCGCCGGGTCCGAACAATGGACCCGCCAAGCTTAGGTCCCTCCCAGATTCGTGGAATGGGAACAGCACGAAAATGATTCAGTGGCCATAATGCCATTCCTGACCATATCGAGTCCCATCCTTATCGACGAATGTAACCGGGGCGGGGATATAGCTCAGTTGGTAGCGCGCTGGATTTGTATTCAGTTGGCCGCTGTCAGCGCGAGTTCGATCCCAGGTTCGGCGGAAATTTATTTCACAGAGTCAACTTTGTGTGCAGACTCTCTTCGGTGTCCGAACCACCCCCCGTGGATACTACATTGGGTGTGCACGTTAAAGATCCCACGATTGACAAAAGGGTCTTTCCTGGCAAAATTGCTTAGGCACAGTTAATAATTGTCTACCATACCCGTGTGACTTGGAATAAGGCCGTGAAAGGTAAATATGCGCCGAAATGGCTGCAATCTACTGGCCGTATAAAATTTCATCTCACACGGCATCACTGCAGAGCGCCTAGAACTGTACCCACGGAATATGCGCGATATAAGCCTCAAGCCCCAAAATCGATTCAGCGCTGCGCGCTGAGAGCACGTGTTGAAATATCTCATCGATGATATTGTGTCCGGGGTGTAGCTGAATACGGTGTCCAAATTTGAAAAAGATCCACCGAGAACTTTGGCTTTGGTGTGTCGGTATGGGGGCCCGGGTAGCTGAGGTGGAACCAAAATAGCTGAGGTGGAACCAAAATCGGTTCCGCGCTGCGCGCTGAGAGCACGTGTTGAAATATCGACCAGGTTGTGTCGTGTCCCGGGTCTACCTGAATATGCCCACCAAATTTGAAGCAGATCCATCGAGAACTTTGGCCGTGCATGGCGAATACACAAATACACAAACACACAAATACACAGACAGATACACAAACACACAGACAAACAGACACAAGTCGTATATATATATAGATTACCTCTGGAGTAAGGACTACAAAACGGACTATGGCGTGACAACTGCCGCTGAGTACTTCGTACGGCTACAAGCAACGGCATCGAGGCTGTGAGGCACAGGTGGAACAAGTGTGTGGAGGCCCGAAGGGACTATGTTGAAAAGTACAATCTCAGTTCTCGTGAGTCAATTCCTTCCTAGTCGGGCCCGAACTTTTGGTTTGACCCTCGTTCCTGAAAAATACGTAACTAAATGAACACAGAGTCGGACGGGCACTATGGCCAAGTGGACAAGACGCCAGCGTTCCAAGCGGAAGGTCGTGGGTTTGAATCCCGGCCGCGCTGGTGGGTTAAGGATGGAGATTTTTTTCCGATCTCTCAGGTCAACTGATGTGCAGACCTGCTATTGCCTTACCCCCCTTCGTGTATACACGCAAGCACAAAACCAAGTGCGCACGGAAAAGATCCTGTAATCCATATCAGAGTTCGGTGGGCTATAGAAACACGCAAATACCAAGAATGCATCCCGCGAAAGCGGCGTACGGCTGCCTAAAAGGCGGGGTAGAAACGGTCATACACGTAAAATCCGTGGGAATTTCAGCACGTACATGAGCGAAGAAGAAGAAGAACACAAAGTCAAACACACACTCACACCACGGTAGCCCTCACCTGTTTAGCAGCAACACGGACCCTATACTGCCAACAACCTCAAGCAATCAGCTTCATCAATAATGACAAGGCGTTACCTCTGGCAGTAGCAAGTCCCCCACATTCCCCTCCACAGCCGCAGAAAACTGCGGGGAAAACATTCCCTGTTAGCACGCAAAAAAGTCGATCCCTGTATTCATTACCTGCGTGTGATGTCGGCAACGCGTGGACAATTCTTGCTGAACAGGGTAATAGAAACAAAACAACTCGACTTCTCTGCTGCGTTTAATGTATTTGATCAGAAAAGTCAAAAGGTTAAAGAGACTTTCCCGGCTAATGATCTGTTTGACATCGTTTGAATTTGATATTATTCGGTCTTAGGATTGGCATAACATTATTCCGTCGCGATATAACCTTGAATGGTTGAAAACGACGTTAAACACCAAATAAAGAAAGAAAGATAACATTATTAAATAGGAGGAAAACTGACCCTGATTTATAAGCGTTACTGTTCGATCAGAAATGTCAAAAATGTAAATAGACTTTACCCGTAACCGATCTGCTGGAAATCGCTAATAAACTCAAATAATGTGGCCTTTGGATTGGAGTAACAGTATTAATTAACACAGGAGTAACAACTGACCCTGATCAGAAAAGTCAGTCAGCAAATTCATAAACGTAAACAGAATCAAAAAACAAGAAAGGGAACTATGTTGTTGGAACGTCTAATTATTGACAAAACATATATCGACCCAGCGGTCTTTTAAGTGCACAGAAAAACACTAATTACACAAAACTTATCTTGACAAAATGTTCGGCCGCTTGCAGCGAAGACACAATAAACTGATATAATTTGGCCTTTGGATGGGAGTTACACATAGGAATATGATCTTATAAACTTCTATTATCTTTCATTGGCTCTGTCGAGCTCGTTTTTAAAGCCCCACTCCGCCTCACATGAGGTTTACAGAACGATGACATCTTTCACAAAAACAGCATTACTAACCGTATGGGACACACTCACAATAGCATTCAACAGTAAATGACACTTACAGATCACATGGATTGCTATTTAGCACGCGTAAACCACACACCGTGGTTTATTCGACCCTTGAGCCATCGGGGCCCCGTGTGACCCACTTTTTCATATTATATGATCAATTTAGGCGTTTGCGCTTTCAATCCTACTCTATATCTGCAAAAGCATGTTACTTGTGCACCTCTGAATCTAAAATACAATTCCAGCTTAACGTTATAACAAGGGCGCTCATAGCGCCCAAGATAAAATGACTAATAGTGACACAAAACAGACTGGCGGCATCTTCAAAGAAACAGTAGTGGTTCGAAAATTATTCTGCTTTGCAATGGTAACATGCAGCACATTTCATTTGATAGTCGCCTTGTCGCAGAAGTACGTTTGTATGCGCTCAATACTCAATCTACACAGGCACAGCAACAACCAATATCACATGGTTGAAATCTCAGTAGACCCGAGCATTTTAAAAAAAGGCAAAGTTGTATCGTTTTTGGTAGCCCACTTCCCCGTCATCAATTCAAAAGAGCTGCAAGTAGCACACACCAGTCGATTCATTCACCCGGTTTGCTTGACATACACCCATTCTAACTTTTAAAACTTCGAACTATACTGACTTCGTTTTGATGATAAAATAATTCTTTGGTGTTTTAACAATGTTTGTGTAACAAGCTGTCAATTTATTATTTGGATTTTAAAAGTTAGGTCTAGCGCCAAAACGAGGCTTCCGATTTGTTTTAATGTACTTCCTTTATAACTGCACGAAATAAATTATTTGAAAATGTCTCACTCTCAACGGAAAGCAGCCAGGATGTTCCCGTTCGGCGAGCGTTCAAATGGAAGTATGTTTGTAGTAAAGGCTCGGGGAGCTCAGTGATCAGAAACAGATGGTTTACATGGTTTACATGAGGCGGATGGTGGCTTTAACATCATATCTTGCTTCCCTGTATATATTAAACCGGCCATGGCTTGGGCGTCATCGTCATCGAGTAGGAATTGTTTGATGAATTAATTTCACAGATTGCCACTAGCGTGAGTCAAAAAACTATAATTTGTAAAGAGGAAGTTCCCCAATTGTGATTTTTTTGTATGTGTCTAACTTGAGCGGTGATTGTCTTATTGGCAGACTCAACGTGGTACTGGGCCTGTTAACTAAATTGTTTACATAGGAGGGACTGTGTACACCACCCGTCTAAGCTTCTCAGTAGACAGACGAATTTCGAAATAACTCTGTCGGGTTCTTACGCGTGGTGGAATATTTGCTTTCCCTTGTTATCCTCGCTTTTCCATTGAAACACTGAGGCAAGCTACACTTGACATTTTAGGCTTGCTTCAGAGTTTCTATGGACACAAGGGAAAGCAACTCTTCCACATCGCATAAATACTTGACAGGTATTTCCGGACAGCGTTCACTGGGTTGCAACATCCCTCTACACCGACGCATACCAAAAATCAAGAACCCAGCTGCTTTCTGCGCAGAGAGGGGAACGTGACTTTTAACTGAAATAATATTACTGAAAAAGAAAGGTGTTACTTACGAAATAAATGAAGCCACACACACACGCACACACTGCACACACGCACGCACGCCCGCGCACGCCCGCGCACGCGCACGCACGTACGCACACACACGCACACACACACACATCATGTACACACACACACACACATCATGTACACACACACATCATATATACACACACACATCCTATACACACACACACACACACACACACATCATGTAGACTACACACACACACACATCATGTACACACACATGTACACACACACACACACCCATCATGTACACACACACATCATGTACACACACATCATATACACACACATCATATACACACACACACACACACACACACACACATCATGTAGACTACACACACACACACATCATGTACACACACACATCATGTACACACACACACACATCATGTACACACACCATGTACACACACACACACACACACACATCATGTACACACACACACACATCATGTACACACACACACACACACATCATGTACACACACACACACATCATGTACACACACACACACATCATGTACACACACACACACACACACACACATCATGTACACACACACACACACACATCATGTACACACACACACACACACATCATGTACACACACACACACACACACACACAATCCCACTCTGCACAGAAGGCAGCCAGACTGTAGAGTGTTGAGAAATGGTCAACCAAAGGTAATCTCCTGTTGTATGCAAAATCCTATACAAATCAATGGTGGTGCAAATAACCATTCACACGGGAAAGAATGTACCTTTAAGTAAAAAATCAAGCGCGTTCGACTTCCACATATTGATGACATTACTGCACGAACGACGTGCACTCGATAGCACGCGCCGATTGGGTGTGGACGCAATTTAACACGACTCGGGCGTCTTCTTGCTCGTCACGTTGGTAATAAAGCATTGTTAAACACGCAGGACATTATTTTCTCTTTAAGTTGGGCTGGTGTCGACATCATGAACAACAGTGAAACGAGACCTGTTAAATAAGTTAATCAGCATATTTCGTTGTGTGTGTGTGTGTGTGTGTGTGTGTGTGTGTGTGTGTGTGTGTGTGTGTGTGTGTGTTTGTGTGTGTGTGTATGTGTCTGTGTGTGTGTGTCTGTGTGTGTGTGTTTTGCAGCCATTACTTGTAAAGTTTAGTAAAAGCTATATGTATCGTCCCCACTGTTGCTTTGCATATTCTGGAATCCAGAACTAGAAATCTCTTCGAAACCAACACTACCCCAAGTTATTTGTCATTTTTTCAGTCGTCGTTTACTCAAATGTGCATATAAAAATTTATATAACCGTCTCCATTTCGATGACTTCATCAAATACAAAAATACCGTACCAAAACACGGACACGGAACCAGCCAACCACTAACCAAACCATTCACACACACACACACACACACACACACACACACACACACACACACACACACACACACACACACATGTGCATGCACAACGCACACTTACACACAGACAGACAGACAGACAGACAGACAGAAACACACACACACACACGCACGCACGCACGCATGTATGTACACACACACAAACACACACGCGCGCTCACTCTCTCACTCTCGCAACCCGCAGGTCTTTACCCACAAATAAAAATCAGCACACAACCACCACAAAAATAAAATCTTCATTCACTTCATATTGCACCAACACAACAGTGACATCATTAGCACCAAATTGCCGCCACTCTTCTGGTCTTTGGGGCAAGCTAAGCGCTTCATTGCCTCCAATTAACAATCAGTCTAGTCGTGTGTCCGTGCTGTGAATGCTGAAACCTTGACCTGTTAGAAGTACAGTGGGTTCCCCCTGTTCAGATCACCCCCCCCTCCTCCTCTTCCGTTTTAAGGCAAACTAGTCGTGTCCATGTGTTGTGAATGAATCAAAAAACAAAAAAAGAAAGTTCTCGACAGAACGGTCTTTTCCTTTTTTGTATGCTATAGTTTCCAACGTTAGCAGTAGATGTGTTTTTGGATTTGTGAATGCGGAAATCTTTTGTTTGAAGTACGATGGAATCTCCCTATTAAGACACCCCCCTCCCTTCAAGACCGTATAATATAACAGTTGTAATATTTACACCCTGTACGCATCAGAATGTAGGGGAGAGAGAAGGGGAGGGAGGGAGAACGAGAGAGAGAGAGAGAGGGGGGGGGGAAGCACACACACACACACACAGTCTTTTTTTGCCGAGTTTGCTGTTAACTAATATTTAACACCGTGTAAAAGAGGCCGAAACAATGTACATGTACATTTGCTCTGCTCTAACCTCTCTCAGCTTTTCCTTAATTTTCCTATAGAAAATCTAAAAACGTTGAAGCATTATTCTAAGTCTTCTTCCAAAGCAACAGTGCAATCTAAAATAAACTTTCGAACCCGAAGCTATTAACTCCAAAATAATGCTACACCAGAGCGAAACAGTGATGCCCTAGAAACGCTGGATATTCCAACAACTACCGTTATTTGCAGCAGAAAAGGCAGCCCTTTTGAAATTGAACGTTAACTCGATATTTTACAGCAGGAAATCGTGCACTAACCTTTTGTGTGTGAAAAAAGGAAACAAACACACGAACTGTTGACGAGAAACGTTAAACAAACCTTAAAAAAAGGGCAGCAAAAATAGTTTTAAAAGTTTCAAACACAGACGAGAACAAAACTTGTTTTGGTAAAGAAAGAACACTTTTAAAGAATTAAAACAATAAAACAAAAAAGAAAAAACTTCGAAGCTCCGCATTTCTCAAATCTGCCCAGGTTTGTTAAAGGCACAGTAAGCCTCCCGTAAACCATCACAGATACTGTCAGGCTTTTACACACAGTACAAACACCCTTCCATTTGAACGCTCACCAAACGGGAACATCCTAGGTGCCCTACGTAAAGAGCAAGCAATTTTTAAAGAATTAATTTTGCGCCGATTGCTCAGAGACAATCGGACCGTGGTGCGTTTTGGTGCTAGACCTAACTTTTAAAATCTAAATAATAAATTGACAGCTTGTTACACAAACATTCTTAAATCATAAAAGAATTCTTTTTTCATCAAGACAAGATCAGTACAATTCGAAGTTTTGAAAGTTTGAAAAAAGAAAAACCCGGAAACAGGATCACGCAAGGTCGTGGTTCTCGTAGCAGACGACGGTTTAGAGGCATCACCAGTTCCTCTGAACAGTCAAAAGCCATCGCTAGAGTTCTTGTGAACCACAGCCGTTTGTTTCGTGCATAGTGAGAGGTACATAATAACGTGCTATTGCAGATATAAGCTCACATCGAGTCGCATTCAAATCACTAACTGACGACTACATTGTGAAAAAAGGGAAACTGGATCACACGGGTTTAAGATGGCTCAGGGGTAAGATAAACCACGCAAAAATAAATTCTTTGAAAATTGTACGGAGGGCACCTAGGATGTTCCGGTTTGGTGAGCGTTCAAATGGAAGGGTGTTTGTACTGTGTGTAAAAGCCTGACAGTATCTGTGATGGTTTACGGGAGGCTTACTGTGCCTTTAACATAGACATTATTGTGACTTAAATTTACTGTATATAAATAATCGTTATTTGAGTCTAATCATGAGGGCGTGCCCTAAACTCTTACACAATCTTGGACATGAAGCAACTTTCAACATCCACTGTCATTTATCTTATTCAAACCCTTTCGCAGATGGCTATCTGTCTTGGTTTCTTCTGATTCTATTAAATGTTGGCAGACGATAGGGGAATCACTATCACGTATTGATTGCCTATAACTATTGAAACCTACGTGTCTAAGTGTATGGGCGGCTTTGGAATGGCTTCTGTTTGTAATATTGTTCTTTTTGGATTAATTTTGCCCTAATGTACGTGCTTAAAGTAGTGTGTGTGTGTGTGTGTGTGTGTGTGTGTGTGTGTGTGTGTGTGTGTGTGTGTGTGTGTGTGAGTGTGTGCGTGCGTGCGTGCGTGTGTGTTTACGTACGTTAGTCCGTGCGTGCGTGCGTGTTTGTGTGCAGGCGTTCGTGTTCGTGTGTGTGTGTGTGTGTGTGTGTGTGTGTGTGTGTACGTGCGCGCGTGTGTGTGTGTACGTGCGTTTGTGCGTGCGTGAGTGTGTTCGTGCGTGTGTGTGTGTGCGTGCGTGCATACGTGCGTGAGCTCTAGTGTGTGTGCGTATGTAAAAGACAAACCAAAAACAAATATCGATTTTACAAAAGGTATTTGACGGAGTCAAGGAGCAGCGGGCCTGTTGGGTAAAGCCCGCGGAAAAAATTGGAGCATGGTAATGATTCTTGACACAATTTGAAGCCATGAATGCAAGAAAATGAGAAAAACAATAACGCATCAGTTTTAGCCTGACTTTCTTTTCAAAATCTAAAAACTTCCTTGGAAACCATTTTCAATATTCAGAACAACCAGTTTCCGTGTTGGTTGCAGTAATCTCATGCGATTATAAAATTAAAGGTTTGGCGTCGCACTTTTACAACCTCAGTATTCACATCAATTCTCCTTAAATGTCAGAAAGCTGTCTGAAGTCGACTGATGCTTGACGTCAACGATTTACGACAATATAGGCTTATCTTTTTCATCAGAATACAATACGTGCGCCACTGAAAGATGAATTTTAATCCGTTCACGTTGTGAATGATCTTTCAACGTTCCTCCCCTCATTGCTGTTGTAATTGTCTACCGTAGCATTATTTTGTTTGTTCCCTTATAAAGACCTTAGTAGTCAGTAACGAGTGACTGATTCGCAGTAGGTCGTGAATATTTCATGAATTCACCTTTCCTGTGTTTGAGTCCATCGATTAATGTTTCCATTCTCTTGTCGTTTGCGGAAGTGGAGGTAGTGGTGATGGGGGGTGGGGTGGAAAAGGGGTGAGGGGAGGTAGGGCGAGAAACTGGGAGATAGAGAGAGAGAGAGAGAGAGAGAGAGAGAGAGAGAGAGAGAGAGAGAGAAAGAGATAAAGAGAGAGAGAGAGAAAGAGAGAGAGAGAGAGAGAGAGAGAGAGAGAGAGAGAGAGAGAGAGAGAGAGAGAGAGAGAGAGAGAGAGAAGTCTGAAGTCTGAATGTTTTAATGAGTAGGCCTTGGGCATGGGCCCTTTTCATGGAGATGAGCACATCTCAAGCACCAGCATACAAATGCACATAGTAAACAAAAACAAGAACATCCTACTCCTTATTTATTCCCCCCTCTGCTTCTTTACCTCTGTAAACTTGTAGGGGTAGTTATTTTTCGATAATGACCCAGCAACCAAACAAATAACGACCCAGCAACAGCCTGAATCCTCGATAGTGCAATGGGTTGAGAGGTTGTTCTGTTTCGGTACTACTTTTTGCGACTGAAAAGTTCCGAACGCTCTAATGTACGAAGTATACATCTCTGGAGCAAACAATACAAACATACCGCATTTAAATTAACAACTACAGGCCTGAACACATGAATCTCCATATAAAATCCATGAGTTCGGTTGTTTTCTGAATCCAGATCAAACCGTTCATCACAAGCAATTTCCCAAGGCAAGTAACTCATACTTTGTCTAGCGACAAGAGTAGTTCCCCTTCTTTTCACTCAGTTCCTTCGACAACAGACTGCAATCCGACGGTCAGTTTTCAACAATATTTCATTTAATAAACAGATCACACGCAACCAAATGCACACATCTCATCAATTTAAACAACATAAAGGGGTTTCATACACTATTTTACCCAGAAAACTGAACTTCATACAGTTTTTAACGTTGGAACACGGGTGCAAAAGTTCGTCTGCTAGTCCCATTTGACGAAAAAACATTATCCTTAGCGATACCAAAACATATACAGAACACACAATATCTGCCTTTGCCGCCACAGCAGAATAACAGCATATCTGTGTACTTGATTTTAGCCCAAAATAGGAAAACTGACAAGAAGTGTTAACAGAATGGAATGATTTGCACGGAACTATACAACCGCGCATTGATCGATCGCCTGCGCAGGTTGACTGGTTGAGAGAATAGGATTCGATCAAACTTTCGCAAAAAAACTCCTCTTTTCTTTGAATAACTGAAGAAAGGAGGAATAAAGAGGTTACACACCTCGTCTCAGTGATTATAAAAAATAATGGTCTCAGTTCGCGGTCATGAAAAAGCTCGCTAAAGCTCGCATTTTTCATGATCCGCTAACTTCGACCATTATTTTTGATAATCACTGAGACTCGGCGTGTAACCTCTACATATAATCCTATTCCAATAATTCCGGTGTGCTTTTCACACACTTGCGCGTACATGGGTGTTTGTGTTTGCGTGTGGTCATATGAATGGTGTGTGTCTGGGAGTGTATGTTTACGAGCGCGTGTATGCTTTGTAAGGGAGTATCGCCCTGTTTCGTTTACGGATTACGGATTACGAATGGAAAGCGCCTTCATGACAAATGTAGAAAAACGTAGCAATAGCGGCTTACTAGTGTTTGAAAACATCATTGTTAATTTAAACAATGATGGGATTCTAGTGTATTTTCGTGGAATATAATATTCTCTTAACTCAGCATATTTAGGGCATACTAAAACAAAGTGGACTTCATCTTCAACAAGTTGAAGTTGAAGATGAAGAGATTTAGAGAGAGAGAGAGAGAGAGAGAGAGAGAGAGAGAGAGAGAGAGAGAGAGAGAGAGAGACAGACAGACAGACAGACAGACAGACAGACAGAGAGAGAGAGAGAGAGATAGACACAGAGACAGAGACAGAGAGACAGAGAGATACAGACAGACCGGCTCGGGCAGACTTACAGACTGACAGGGAGAGAGATAGAGGGAGGGGGCGGGGGGAGGCGGTACAACTTTAGTCAACACGATCTCAAATCCTTCTTCTTACACCACTAAAGCGAGCATCATTGTACTTAAATCTTCCAAAAACATCTCGTTCGAACTATGAATCTACCATTGACGAGCCTATAACCCATACTCCGCCAGAAGACACCCGCTCTTCCACACATTCTATGCATTCGTAGTACTGCAAAATCACGATGTTATATAACTCAGTGATCAATGAGGTAGCCTTAATTATCATCAATAAAGGCAATGGCATCCAAGCGGTTGTCATGGTCATCAATATTGCAGGTAACTTCTGACCGAATTTCCTATGTCAATCTGTGATGGCCGCAGGAGCGGACATCTATTGCAATGCGTTCGGAGAGGTGACATGAGTCGTTTGTTACCGTTCTCACGAGATCAGTTGTTGAAACCAACTTTGTTATCTGTGCTGTTCCGGAAATGAGCTGCGCTTTTTTGGAATTCAAACAGTAGCCTATCGTGTAACTGTTGTTCCAATTGCGCAGTTTCGGAAATGAGCTGCATCTCGTCTGTCTGTTTATAGCAACACACACTGTCTGTCACGTACACTCCATGCAACTCTCTCCGTCTCTCCCTCGCTCTGCCTTCTGTCTGTGTGTGTATCTGTCTCTCCGTCTCAATCTTTTTCTCTCTCGAGATCTCATGCGCTCTCTCTCTCTCTCTCTCTCGAGTCATTTTCTCTCACGTGACCCGGTGTTCATTTATCTGTTTCTCCGTCTCGAGTCACTCTCTGTCTGTCTCTGTCTCTCTCTTTCTCTGTCTCTCTCTCTCTCTGTATATATGTCTTTGTCTGTGTCTCCCTCTGAGCAAAGAGTGTATCCCTACGGTCAGTCTTGTGTTAACTTGAGTGCACGTGTACCCAACAGGAGGGGGGTGATTCGGGTCAGAAGTGGGGTAACTCGACCACTTGGCTTATGGTGGAGACAGCTGGAAGATCTCTGAATATAATTGAAGAGGAGTAGTCTTCCTTTTAGAAAATGTGTACTCTGCCTTGCAGATTAGAAGTTTGTGCTGTCCGGGGCAAAGGCAGTGGCCGGGGAAGGGGGGGGGAGTGGGTAAGAGAGGGGTAAGAGAGACGAAAGAGGAAACTGGACAGGGAAAAGTCACTGCCTGAAGCATTCAATAAAGCCAGAAAAAAAGAAAGTACGACATGTAGGTTTTCAATTCATATTTTTGCAAAGTGTGTGTTCGTGGCTGCTTTCATGGAGTGCCTGTAACCTCAGGAATTTGAGGATTTCTTTTATCTCTCTTTTTCTGACACCGTTCATTTAACGTCATTTTTACAGGACTTTTTTTTTCCTTTCAGTTATACGTTGTAGTAGTTTGACCTTATTGTTTTAGTACAAGAAGACCTCGTTCACCAGTAGCAAAGACTCACTCAGTCCGTCAGTGTGTCTGAGCAGAGACATAGATTGAATGTATGTCTCTGGTCTGAGTGTGTGTGATGGGGGAGGGCCTCTCCCGTGACCTGCCACTTGCAATGTACGGACAGGTTTGCACTGGCCCTAGGGTGTCCGTTCATGAGAGGGACTGCTGTAGCAATAAAACTAGTGTGATACATAAGTAATCAATGTATCCACTTGACTATATTCACAACAGGGACTTATCACTCTTCTTTGCATGTTTTTATGCCTACGTATTTTCAAATACTCTGCAACACATGTAACCCAAATACAACATGTGCCCGTACACTACCGCTTCTTTTATGAAAACATTGCTTCGGCCATGTTGATTTTAATCAACCAATTTTCTTGTTCATACCGTGCGGTCAGTTCACGCGGTAGATCCGGTCAAGCAATTCACGTTGCGGTCATGAGGATTGATGGTTTAGTTTGTCAAGCTAAATGTGGCAGGCCAATATTGACCTTATATCTTATTACCCAGAACGCGTCCAAATGGAGAATTTTTGAACTTTATTACAGGAAAGATAGCATTAGGTCCGTAGGACCTTTCTTACAGCTAGTCCTGATCTAAGCAAAATGGTTACAATCGAAATGGGAATACATAGGAACAAACTTTTTATGATGAAACGCACACACACGCAATAATAGTAATATAAGAATAAGATCATTCTTTACAGACATGTGATTACCCAATATTGACGGACTGTGTGATGATATCTTCTGCTATGGTCTGTTGAGACAGTGATATCAAAATCGAGACCGGAGGTCTCGATTTTGATATCACTGTCGAAACAGACCAATAGCAGAAGATATCATCACACAGTCAGTCAATGTTAGATATATTGCTAATTCTCTGGACATTTTGTATTTACTGTAAAGAAATTACAAAAGTATTTGTCTCAGTTTTGGCTGTTCCAAATCCCTCCCTCTGATTATTATTTTTGTTTGTTCACTCTTTTCTTGTACTTTTCAGCATTTAAAAATGTCTTTCCTTTCAAAAAGTCTTTAGTCACTTGCTCAACTAAATTCTGGGATCATTACATTTTCATATATATTTGTTTGTTTTTAAATTTAGGTGTTTTTGTTTTTGAAGTGGGGAAGCAATAAAGAGGTCGTCGATATCAAAACTGATATCGACGGAAATGTCGTCGATATCACTTTTACAATGAGCTCAGTTTTGCCCAATTGACCAATGGAAATCCACGTAACATAAGAAATAGCAATATATACAGATATCACAATACGGGCAATACAACCATACATTATCAGAACACACACCAAGTTGACGCAAGACACACACATGCACATTTCAGAAGGATAGAAGGCATACATACGTTTGAGCAACCAGGCACATCACATTAAAGTGATGTTTGAATGTATTTTTGCAGATGTGTTTTGAATGTTTTAAGGTTACTGATCGATTTTAAGCATGTAGGTAGGGAGTTCCAGACATAGGCTCCCGAGTATGAAAGACTAGTTTTAAATATGTCAATGCGTGGCTTCGGGCAGGCCAGATTATGCTTGAAGGTGGAATACCGAGAAGGAGTTGATTGAAACAAGTGAGTTAGATATTCGGGTGCTTAGTCACGTAGGATCTTGTGCATGAAAACTGATTTATTGCATAAAAGCTGTTGTTTAAGTTGAGGTATATTGAGGGCTGTCAGTTTTGCGTCAGTAGTTAGTGATGGGTCAGGCAGAATGAGTTTAGCTGACCTTCGATGACGAGAATTTATAGTTTTGAATAATGCATCACTACAGCCATCCCAGATGACAGAGGCATAATCAATGTGAGGTTTGATGTGGGCGTTGTAGAACATTTTTCGGGCGTCTAAAGTTATGACTGACTGAAGTTTTGAAAGTAGGAATAAATTTCTTGAAACGCGTTTACACAGATGTTCAATGTGGGAATGCCACCTAAGCTTATCATCGATAATCACGCCCAGCAGTTTGTGTTCGGTAACCTTTTCTATTGAGTTTCCGTTGATGGTGAGATCTAGTGAGAGGGGGGACAACTGATGAGAGAGAGAGAGAGAGAGAGAGAGAGAGAGAGAGAGAGAGAGAGAGAGAGAGAGAGAGAGAGAGAGAGAGAGAGAGGGAGGGGGGAGAGGGAGAGAGACGGAGGGAGAGAGAGGGAGGGAGAGAGAGGGAGAGAGAGAGGGAGAGATTGAGAGGAAAGAGGTAGATAGAGATAGAGAGGGAGAGAGAGATAAGGAGAGGGAGAGAGAGATAAAGCGGAAGAGAGAGAGAGGGAGAGAGACAAAGAGAGAGAGAGGCGGACAGAGAATAAAGAGAGAGAATAAAGAGAGAGAAAGAGAGAGACAGAGACAGAGACAGAGTGTCTTCCCAGTGTCTGAGCCTCCCTAGGCCAATACTATATAGGAGGACTCATATCAAGAGTACGCTGCAAGGCTCAGAAGCTCTCAATGCCCGAGTCTCAATGAAATACAAAATCAGAAGAAAAACTGAAAAAATATTCCATTTTGTTTTAAATCCCTAAACCACACGTGCCGGGGGAAGGGAGTGTTTGTGTCGGGGGGGGGGGGGGGGGGGGCGCATGGGGTTGTTGATAGAGAGGCACTCTTTTTCTACCTGCTAATATATTTGTATTGCTGACAAGGTATGCGATCCCACCCCATCTCTTGAGTTATTTGCCTGCGGTCGTACGCCTGTGTTCAAAAATGATAAAACCGAGTAAGGTGCCTGTGTGTGTGAGAGTGTGTGTGCAGTCAAAACGAGGCCACGAAACTTCGGACGTGCGATTAGTCAAGTGGTCGATGGCCCGACAAGGTGAAGCCGTTATTAGCCACAGCGCTGATCAATGTTACGCTATAACAGTGCAAACGTTCATAACACTCTCGCTCTACACCATAATACACTTGAGGGTACACAGGAGAGGTCGTGAGGTGTAACGCGAGAGTATGTGTCAAGAATCTAAAAATACCGTTTTGTGTTTAGGGTATTAACGCGTTACGAAGGTGTACCGATCTTATAGGCACTTATAACTGTCTTTCATAAGAGTTAACAAGGTTCTTATTTGGCTTTTGACCCAGGGCCTGGAAGTTAACAAGCTAACAAAACGTGAATTCACCTGTACATAACAATAACCAAAATTCACGAAGCTAAGCATAATCGATTAATATTGATTTACTAGAAAGTAATTAAGAATCATCACCACACCACATTTGTTATCAAGGATGCAGTTTTAGGTATAAGCTCGGTCTTATTCGCGCGTACAGAGAGAGAGAGAGAGAGAGAGAGAGAGAGAGAGAGAGAGAGAGAGAGAGAGAGAGATTGTTTGTTGTACGGTTCAGCGAATGGTCGCCCTTACGTTCTGCATAATTATATTCCCAGCTTGGAGATATGCTGTGTGTACTGAGCATACCAGTCCGGCACAGTCATTGAAATCCTGAGACATTTAGAGAGAGAGAGAGAGAGAGAGAGAGAGAGAGAGAGAGAGAGAGAGAGAGAGAGAGAGAGAGAGAGAGAGAGAGAGAGAGAGAGAGAGAGAGAGAGAGAGAGAGAGAGAGAGAGAGAGACTTAGACTTAGACTTAGAACATTTTATTCACATAAAGGGTAGACATTTTAGGCCATAGGCTTAATCTTACAATGTGCCCTTTACATTCACACAAACACATATTCACGCGTGCGCCCGACTAGAATCATAGCTAAATATCAAACATACAGTAATAATAAATGAGAAAAGTAGTAGAAAATACATGAATGGAACATCAATAAAGCAATTACAGAATGGAACATTAATTACGCAATCACACTTGCGCACTCACACGCAGACGCACAAGGAGGAACACATATAATACTAATAATAATATACACACAACTAAGTGCCATTCAACAAGCACACAGTGAGCCTACCAAGACAGGTAGATTTAGCATTATGTAGGCATGCAGCAGTCAATATTTCAGAGTAATAAAATAATTATAATTAACAAAGCTAGCTACAATACCGGCAGCGTAACTTATGAAGACCTCAGTATGTGTTTCCTGAGGGAGGTTTTGAATGCGTTCAATGAACGGCACGTTTGTACATTCGAAGGAAGAGAGTTCCACAGTGAAGGTCCCACAAAAGCAAAGCTAGTTTTGTATAGATCTATGCGAGTCCTTGGTAATATATATATAGATTTGTTTGACACATAGCGCTCGGAAGCTTTAGTCAAGAATGCATTTAGGTATGGTGGGGCCAGCTCATTGAGCGTCTTGTACATTAGAATTAAGATGTTGTAATCAAGCTGCTGTTGAAGTGGAAGAATATTGGCTACCTTCAACTTTTCTGATGTGGACAGATAAGGATTGGTTACAATAAGCTTAGCATCTCTTCTGTGCAAGGAGTTTAGTTTTTTCATTATATTTTCACTGGCACCGCACCATACAGTGGAGGCATAATTAATATATGATAGACAGTGTGCCACGTAAAACATTTTCAGTCCCTCCTTGTCTACAAAGGGTTTTAGTTTAGATAAGAGATGGAGATTGCTTGACAGCTTTTTACAGATATTCTTAACGTGTATGTTCCACCTAAGCTCCTGGTCAACTTCAATTCCTAGTACTCTGTGTGATGAAACCTGTTCTATAGGATCTGAGTGCAGTTTTAAGTTGAGGAGAAGGGGCGCTCTCTGATGTTTCTGTCTAGATGTGACTACCATACTGCTGGATTTTTTGGGATGCAGGGTCATTTTGTTGTTACTACACCACTGTTCAACGTCGTTGATTCCCTGCTGAAGGTCAGCCTCCACTTGAACTATTTTTTTGGACGATGAGTGAAGAGAGCTATCATCAGCAAAAAGCTCACAAGATACATTTTTATTCGTAATATGCAAAGGTAGGTAGAGAGAGAGAGAGAGAGAGAGAGAGAGAGAGAGAGAGAGAGAGAGAGAGAGAGAGAGAGAGAGAGAGATAGAGAAAGAAAGAGAGAGAGATAGAGAGAGAGATAGAGAGAAAGAGAGAGAGAGAGAGAGAGAGAGAGAGAGAGAGAGAGAGAGAGAGAGAGAGAGGCTGTGTAAAGCGATCACCCTACTGTAACCACAACCGCAGTAACCAAATACGTACAATGTAAATGTGATAGTTCCTCAGTCATACTATTGGCATAAGAGATTTTGAAGGTCATTTAGTGGCAAAGAAACAACACACTTTCATACACACCTACTCTTTACCACAGGACCTTGTATCAAAGTACTTGGCTGTATCTTACTTCATAATTTCTACGATAGACGGTACTGTCACGTACGCCCTCATTTAAAAAAAATCAAAATGATTGAAATTTTGGTCAAGCAATCTTCGACGAAGCTCGGACTATGGGATTGCATTTCAGCTCGGAAGCTAAAACAATCATTAATGTCTAAAACTAATGTGTTTGGTCATTAAAACTCCCGTGTACTTGAGCTGAAGAATCCCCAGAGGTTTTTCTTTCTTTATTTGGTGTTTAACGTCGTTTTCAACCACGAAGGTTATATCGCGACGGGGAAAGGGGGGAGATGGGATAGAGCCACTTGTCAATTGTTTCTTGTTCACAAAAGCACTAATCAAAAATTTGCTCCAGGGGCTTGCAACGTAGTACAATATATTACCTTACTGGGAGAATGCAAGTTTCCAGTACAAAGGACTTAACATTTCTTACATACTGCTTGACTAAAATCTTTACAAAAATTGACTATATTCTATACAAGAAACACTTAACAAGGGTAAAAGGAGAAACAGAATCCGTTAGTCGCCTCTTACGACATGCTGGGGAGCATCGGGTAAATTCTTCCCCCTAACCCGCGGGGGGTATCCCCAGAGGTACCAGTCAAAGAACGTAATTCAATATCTTCTACGCCAGGAGGTCGAGTCCCTTGTCAGTGGCATTCGCGATCTCAAGGTTATTTCTAGCCGTAAAAAATCAAAATCAAAACCAATAACCACAAAAAACATCAGAAAAATAGGTTGTTTAAAGCACCGGTTAACCGAAAGTCACAGCAGCAGAAGAGTAGATTCAATGAACCGTGATAATATTATGGATGAGCGCCCATGAAGTCATTGAAGTACATGTGCGAGTAATTTTTTGAGGTACATGCACGAAGGTAAAAACTAATGTTGACACGCTACTTTCTTGTCACCATAAACACGCACCCCGACATTACTGTGAACTGGAAAGGTCACGAAAACAAAACAATGCAGTGAATTAACGCGTAAAGCAAGAACAGACATACAGACAGACAGACAGACAGACAGACCGACAGGCAGGCAGGCAGACTTACTAGCAAAAAGGCATACTGAGAGACAGGAAGACGAAAAGAACGTTAGACAAAATAAAATATACATATATATAGAGAGAATACTACATGGCTTGCTGTGTCGTACCAGATTCACACGTGGGTGTTTTTTTAAATATTGAACTGCGAGCGAAAGCGAGCTGTTCACTATTTGAAAAGGCAACGAGTGTAAATCTGGTACGAAACAGCAAGCCATGTAGTATTCTGTTTATCCTACATACTGTACTTACGTGTATTTTACTGAAATTGTCCTGCAGCCGAGGCAGCTAAATTGAAGACGCTTGTTTTGGAACCTCAATCTCTTCTAAATCCTCGTGCAATCTATTACGTCAAAGCAAAGAAACGTCACTCTGAAAGTGTGGCGTGACGTGTTAGTTCTAAACATTTATCGAGGGGAATTCGCGAGCGCAAATTTGTTTCCATAATGACGTTTGTCTCGGTGACTTTGGCATCATAAGCAGTGGAAAAACAGGTCCCTGCCAGACTTGCTTGACATGACCTCATTTACATGATATACACACGTGTGATTTGAACGATTATTATCTCACGAGTATCTCTCACGTATGTAGGATATATATATATACAATCACTTGCATGCGTATTTAACTAACGCAGATAAAAAAGAGATTGACAAAGACAGCCCCCTCCCCCCTCTCACTCCCCCTCTGTCTCTTTCAGTCTGACATTATTTCAGGGTGTCTCTCTTTCATCGATAAATACTAGATATAAAGAAATAACGATTAAGAATAAATAATAAAGAGGTCGTAAAATTCTGTGAAAGAATCCTGCATACGATCGGGGTTTTTCTACACAGGTATATACATTTGTACAAAAGGCCAACAGTACTCGTACGCTGGGCGGAATATATCCGCAAAAGAGTTCAAGATTACCAAGCACACTTCACCCTCACCAACGAACACACAACAACAACAACGGCAACATAAAAGCCATCAGAAACCCATGCCGGATCTAGAGACAGCAGCAACAACAGAAATAGATAAAAACCGCACGGCTCGGACAAAGGTTCGGACGGAGCAGTATAGTAATCCTAAAATGGCCCCGTGACAATTAAGGCATTACGAATCCCCCACACGGTTCTAGTGCTTTATCGATTGCTCGCATAATTATAGTCGAGCCATGGCTTATTTTTCCCACTCGTGTATGGAATTGTTCTTATGTTTGGGATTATTTTCCGTTCATATTTAATCAGATTTATTTCTTGTCCGGGCCTTTTTTTTCATTCTTAGAAATATATGTTCTTAAGTTTTGGATAATGTTTCTTCCTTATTTGGTTTTATTTCAAGTCAGGGCCTTTTTTGTCAATCTAAGAAGTGTTCTTTTGTTTGGTATTATTTTTTCTTTCTGAATTTTGTTTCGTGTCCCCGTTTTATAACGTTCTTGTATTTCTAAATTATTGTCAAGGTGTGTGTGTGTGTGTGTGTGTGTGTGTGTGTGTGTGTGTGTGTGTGTGTGTGTGTGTGTGTTTAGTCCCCTCCTCTCTCTCTCTCTCACACACACACACACACACACACACACACACACGCACGCACGCACACACACACACACACACACACACACACACACACACACACACACACACACACACACACACACACACACACACACAATCTCCCATTTTGACTTCTTTCCACAATTTTGAAAAATCTTTGTATTGTAAAAATCGTCTTTGTATTGTAAAAATCGTCTTTGTATTGTAGAAATCGGTTTTCCTTTAACAGTTTTGAACTGTCTGTATTTCTTGCAGTTAGTAGTCTGAAAGAGCCATTGTCTCTTAGTGACCTTGGCAATATTGTGTCTATCTGAAAATGGTGTTGTTAATCTCGCAGAGTGAATTTCTTTTTCTGATGATGAAGAACTTCAGACAGTCTGACAATTCTGTTGTTAAACCAAGTTTTTGTCAGCTCAGAAGTATGTTTCTTTCCGTTATTCTAACTAAAAGATGCCGTTGTTTCTAAATACCTCTTAATTTCCAAAAAGTTAAATTTTTCAGATAAAAGTGTACTGATTATCTACTCTGTAGCTGGTGCTTTCTTTCTGTGGGAATAAACCGTGATTTGTTTAGTGTTCATAAATATGTTGAAGGCCGCTTAATTCAGTCTTCAAGGTTTACTGTTTAGCGTTTGGAACTGTCCTCTTTCTTAGATGTACTCGCCTTAAGAATAAATGGGCCTTTGTTTGCCTCTTTATCTTTATTTGTTTGTGCCAGTTAATGCTTCTCATCCTTAATTTTTGTGTTTGTTCGCACATGCATCTCTTGCGAAAGTTTTGCTCGAATCTCGTCACAAAGTAGTCACTGATTTATTCTTACTTAAAATAGTATATTAACTCATGTCACATTTAGTCAGAGTCACGTTGTATAAGCTTACATTGTTTGGGTACAGCATTTTGCAATTCAGCTCACTAATACTACCTGGAAATGGTTAACTTTCACTTTCGTTACACCGGTGAAAGCATAAACGGGTTCCACAGGAAACCATACGCAAAACGCTTCAAACACACCACAAGGCTATGTCCGAAAAAGATGTGTGGGACCACAAGTCTATCATCTGACTAGTGTTTAATAATACACCTGTGGTGTAACCCATGCTCTGGGCCTCATTCTTAAAGAAAGCAAAACAGAGACGAAAGCGACGGCAGGCAGTGACCTAATTCCTAATAGTTACCAAATGAAATGGAGCACTGAAGCGTGAACGAACAAAGGTTAAGGTTACCAACCGCACAGGCCAAAGAAATGATTTCTGATCCAGAGTGGAACCATGCAAAGACAGGGAAACATAGTGAGAGAAAAACACACAAAACCCTGTTCAGCTATAGGGTGCCTGTACAAGTGAGGTCAATACTTTCGTGTGGGCAAAACGTTGCATAACATTCACTCACCTGATTCGACCGATTAAGGACACGCGTCGCTTAACGCTGGACTTGGTTTTGCTTTTCGATGAGAGGGACATGGTTCACAAAAGCAATCCTTCGTCATATCACAGCAAGGCATTTTCTTACTCCGTTGCACATCTTGATCAAAGTACAGTTACACGCAGGCATGTTTTCTGTCTTCGATCAGACGAAGCAAACATAATAATAATTCCCTCGCGGAGAAACACCTCAACTCTGCCGCAGCCGGCAACCCAGGTAGTGTGAAAATTGCGACTATATAGCCGCACCGTACCTACACACACACACAGGCCTTACTAATACCTGTACGGATGAAAATGCTCTGTTTATACTTTATACAACATGTAAATCTGCTTGCTCCGATCTGCCCATGTCTACATGGCTCAGTGACTTCGCGTTATGGTAGGATTAAAAATAAACCATAAACATAAATCTGTTGAACTTCTCTTCTACTCACATAAGAGTATTGTTCGAGTTCGTGGTCGGGGTGAACCACAGGCTGCCGTTACAGCGGCGTGAATGGCCTGCACAATTCCGCCAACGAAATGTGTTTGGCCCGGGTCGTTTTATACACTGCATGCGACAACAAAATTACAATGCTGAATTAAGCGTTGGAATAGGATAGAGTTCAAAGCTTTTGAAATGTTCTGCCGTTTCCGTCGAACAAGTTTAACAATATGTTATTCAACCCCACCGCACTCATCACAAAGAAAAATGCAAGCACCCGCCTGCCATTCGAGAATAATGTGCCTGTCCGTTGAAACCCCCGTCGATTTAAAAAAAAGTTACAGTTAGAATTGAAACCTCCCTTTCAAAACTAAAGGTACGCCTGTTACGCGTGATTGTTCTGAAAAGTGACTATTACATGACTGTTCTGAAAGTCTAGGCTACTAATTATTTCATCGTAATCATGTAAGCCCTCATACGTGATTGTTCTGAAAGCTTACTAATTTACATGATTGTTTTGAAACTCTACTAAAGATAAACTTGCTTCACCCGTGAAATGTTGTCAGATATAGAACACTTTGTCCATCTGTCTGTGTGTATGTCTGTATGTATATGGAACAATATTTTGATACAATGATACTAAATCTTAAGTGATATTGATATTTATACCCCAGCCCAATGAAGTTGGAGGGGGTATACTGGATTCACTTTGTCCTTCTGTCTGTGTGTATGTCTGTACGTAAATGGAACAATATTTTGATACAATGATACTAAATCTTAAGTGAAATTGATATTTATACCCCCGCCCAATGAATACAAACTCAACAAGTAATACGTTTCATACATTGAACATGTCTTCTTTATTGTTCTCAACTCAAAATTGAAATTAAATGTTCAAAGACAAAAATTATTTATAATCTTCAAAAATGTAATGATTCTTCTTGAGTATTCCCAACTCAAAATTCTAATTACAGGTATTAAAGGGACACATAGACATTTTTGATTTTTCCTCTTTGCCGTGCTATGTGGCTAGGTCACCAAAATGGATCGAAAGGCATGGCAAAGAGGGAAAATGGAAGCTACTTTTTGGCCCTATAAAGACGAAAGGCCCAACAAATAATTTTCACAAATGAAACATTATCTTTTATTTTTATGAACTAAAAATTCAAGTGGAGAGGGGATGAGAGACGTGAGGAGATGGCCGGGGTTCCGATATGGGTGGGGAGTCTGGGCTATAAAGTTCTTGCACGCGAGACCATATATTTTGTGTGTGTGTGTGTGTGGGGGGGGAGTATTTTGTTTATCAACTCCCTCTCTCTCTCTCTCTCTCTCTCTCTCTCTCTCTCTCTCTCTCTCTCTCTCTCTCTCTCTCTCTATCTCTCTCTCTCTCTCTGTGAATATTTTTGTCATCCTAAACGTTGGGGGGGGGGGGGGGGGCAAAAAAACATGTTTGCCCCCCACCCCCCCCCCCCCCACCCCAGCACCAGCTGCCCCCCCCCTCCCCCCGTTTCCGACGCCAGTGCACTGAGTACATACGCACACACACACCACACATACACACACATGAAAGCTAAATTTATTAGCACATCTCTGTTTTCAGTTACACTTTTTTTTTATCACACAGCAACCACCAGAATTTTTTATATGAATTATTCAAATGGTTTGATAAAGTGTCAATTGATATGAATTAACCTCCCCCACCCCCTACACCTACAAAAAAAAGGGAGTGGAGAGACGGATCAACTCAAACACACACAAACACGCATTATGAAGCTGTCTCGGACACAGAAAAAAACACCCAAAAAAACCACGAAGACATAAAGTATACATATTGCTCCATATCTGACAACATTTCACGGGTGAAGCAAGTTTACCTTTAGTAGAGTTTCAGAACAATCATGTAAATTAGTAAGCTTTCAGAACAATCACGTATGAGGGCTTACATGATTACGATGAAATAAATAGTAGACTTTCAGAACAATCATGTAATAGTCACTTTTCAGAACAATCACGCGTAACATACGCCAGTTCAAACACTCCACATGCACACACAACGTGTGTTAAGTTCTGTCTTGAAGACGTCGCTTCCGGTCTCTCAGTGTTGCCCCACCTCGCTTTCGCTTCTTGTCCCTGTCAAGGTCACCGAAGACTGTTTCCTCAGACGAGAGTGTATCATAAATTCTGAAAGCACCCAAACGATTTGAGCACAAGCTTGGACGCCGCTGTTAAAAGGGTTGTGTTTGCACAAGTGGAAGTTTTACTGTTCTATATCCGCCCCGGAATGAGCTCCAAGTTTACACGACCATTGCGATTAAGTGAGCTTGTTATGGGTACACGCCCACAGAGCTTATATTAATATAAGTTCTGTGTACACGCCTTCCGACGCGGACATGAGCACGAAAGAGTCCGATTGCTGGAATGCACCCAGAAACTTATGGCATTGATGCATTGTCACCAGTTACCCAGCACCTTGCTTGTTATACCTTATTTTTGACCGAACAATTAAACCAGTTAGGATATCTCGCCCCAAGCGGTGCTAAAATACATTCTGCATTTCGTACCATGCAGCCAAAGGTGAGCATGAAATTTGGTGTAACTTCTTCTTCTTCTTCTGCGTTCGTGGGCTGAAACTCCCACGTACACTCGTGTTTTGCACGTGTGGAATTTTACGTGTATGACCGTTTTTACCCCGCCATGGTGTAACAAAGTTCTGGGTATGACGATCGGCATCAAATGAATAAAAACTCAGACATGTACATACTCGGTGGAAAGGTTCCGTTTTACGTATGTATTGCTAATCTGACCTGACCTGATCAGATGTTAACATTTATCATAGTGGCAATTGAATTTTTATTTCTAAGTAAAAGAAAACTGGAATGATTTTAAGTCGATATTGTCGTAAGTTTCAAAACTTGCATGGCTTGCAGGGCTAGAGTTTATAACATACTTTAAAGCCCAAAACCCATTTAATCAACTCAAACATCAGTTCGTCATAAATTGTTGAACTAATATTCCACGCCTGACTGCCCGACACGAAAAGCTAGGTGAGTCAGTTGTTTTTAAAGGTACCGTCTTTTCCGCAGGGACGATCGTGCTCACCGCCACAGTTGTGTATGAGCTTTAACGTGGAATAAGAGCATCCTTCCACTTGGACACATATCAAACATCAGTAGCCTGGCTCCATTCATTGCAGAGTGGAATGTTTTGCTGAATTCATCTAGCAGATTGACATAGGTGTCAATAGTGACATTATTTCCAAAATTGTTTTTTTGTGTCCACTCTGCTCAGAATATTTGGTATGTGTCAAAGTCAAAGGAGGCTCTTTTCCCATACATGTAAAAGCCTGGAAAGATTTGTGGTGGTTCACATGATCGTCTGCAAAGGAAGAAAAGTATCTTTTATGCAGGGCTAACAACAACCATGGAGTCTTCCGGTAAAATATATCTTGTGCTTTTGTACCTATCACGAACAAAGTTCTAAATTTCCAGCTCTAGAAACTGCCTTTGGATGATGACAAAACACTTATTTGGCGATTGAGCCACTCTTTCAGTGACAGAGCAAACCTGACAAGAGCCATACAGGTAATCTCTTGCCTAAACAGACAAGAGGCGCAGGAAACAATATCGTCACGACTCAAATGATGAACACCGACAGGGGACCAAGAATTCTGCAAATAAAAGGCCGAAAATTCTGCAACGTATACTCAACCAAAGGGGGGGAGGGAGATTAACAACAGCACTGCTGACAAGCTGAAAGACGACAATTCCATCGATCGGCAAACCTAACACTGGAAGACTTCCAGCTCTACTGGCACCACAAAGCAAAGGGCAAACAAGATCTTCTGACTGAAGTATGACGATTGGTGGGCATAATTGCACGACAGAGGCAAGACATTATGATATATGTCTTCCGTAGCTGCTATCACCAGAGACAAATGATATGCCAGATCTTCATCAGCAAGCTGCAGGATATGTATTTATTTATCTTTTGTTTCCCTCCGAGAGAAGAACAGGCAAAAATGAGCCTGAACTGATAGATAAATGATGACATATGGACATACTTTGACGGAGGCCAGGCATAGCTATGTCAGAAAACAAATTAAATCCGAGTCACAAAGCGGCAAAGAGTTTAATCAGAAGGTGCCAGTTATTGCAAAGAGACGACACCAAACAGTCAAACAAAGGAATCAGGTACTGTAGCATGATTATTTAATACAATGTCACTTGACAACATACCTTCGATGCAGTTTTTAGAAAGACAGAAGAACGGGACTACGAGTTACATACAGGAAAGATCTTCATCGGAAGATTCCCTGATGATCCTCCTGTTACATTACCCACGTCAGCAAATAAGAACTGGAGAAATGACTATGCATGTAGCCTTATTTTTGGACAGAAGCAACGGTTATACTAAATCTTTGGCGTGGTCATACGAAAATCAAAATCAATGAAATCTGGATCCCAATACAAGAAATATCTTCATCGCAAGTCTCCCGGATATCTAGTTTACCGACACAACACGCAGCAAAATCGAATAAGAGAAGGAATGATTTGTGGTCTTAGTGTATGACACAATGGATTCACTATATTCTTTCTACACTCACCAGACAAACATAAATTCCGAGTAACAATACAGCAAATATCGTTAGGGCAAGACTTCGAGATGTTTAGTTTACCGACGCAACAACTCGCAGCAAAAACAAACCAGATGAAGCATGATTTGTTGCCTTACTGTATGGCACAATGGATGCACTAAATCGATGCTGCGCTCATCAGAGAAACCACACAAAAGATTGTCCTCAGAAGACCCCTGAATATTATTTAACCGATACGCCACCACAAAGAAAATAAATCTAAACAGAGCAATGGTGATTTTATGATCAGGTTCTCTTCAAAAGCCATGGATAGTGTCACACACCATGTCATTATTGTCATCAGAGAAACGCACACACATCACACAGGACACAATGTTATTGAAAGAGTTAAGGATATTTTGTTCTCCCGACACGACACTGCACAATCAAATCAAACCCGAGGAATGATGATGTATGCCATGATTGTTTTCAAAAGCCACGGACACATTACGTCACCGTTGCGGTCACACACAAAAGGAAAAAAAAAAAGTAACAGTCAGAAAAACAAGAAAGATCTACATCGTTTTACCGATACGACACAGCACAGAAAACAAACCGTCCCAGAGGAGTTGGTGACGTGTGACGTTATTCTGTTGAAAAGCAATGGGACACAGTACATCATCATTGCGGTCATCAGAGAAATACTTACTTCAAATGAAGGTCACAGTACAGGAAATTTGAAAGATCTTACGCGGTAAGCTCTGGAAAACGTATTTTAAACAACTAGGCACAGTACAGAAACTCAACATAAGAATAGAGTAACTGGTGGACATGCACATTGTGATGAAAAGTGAACGGTGTGACTTCACCGGCTGCAGTCATCGGATAAATACACAGTGAAATCAGGTCCTAGTACAAGAAAGATCTCCCGCCGACAAACAGTACAATACAATTTCCGTCACAATTGAAGTACATGTATGCTTGTCATTTTCTAAAACAGTCGAATGGAAAAGAACAAAGCTCGTAATCAAGCAAGCAATTTAGCAAGCATAAAAAAAGAAGAAAAACTCCCAGAACAAACAACGAAAAAAAAACCCACCAGGCAAACTCACTGACAAAACAACAAACCTCTCAGACTTGGTGCTTTTGTTTATCTGCTTCTAACCTTTTGCAACCAAGTGTGCTGTTTCAGGGATTATAAAAACAAGTCGCGTAAGGCGAAAATACAATATTTAGTCAAGTAGCTGTCGAACTCACAGAATGAAACTGAACGCAATGCCATTTTTCAGCAAGACCGTATACTCGTAGCATCGTCAGTCCACCGCTCATGGCAAAGGCAGTGAAATTGACAAGAAGAGCGGGGTAGTAGTTGCGCTAAGAAGGATAGCACGCTTTTCTGTACCTCTCTTTGTTTTAACTTTCTGAGCGTGTTTTTAATCCAAACATATCATATCTATATGTTTTTGGAATCAGGAACCGACAAGGAATAAGATGAAAGTGTTTTTAAATTGATTTCGACAATTTAATTTTGATAATAATTTTTATATATTTAATTTTCAGAGCTTGTTTTTAATCCGAATATAACATATTTATATGTTTTTGGAATCAGCAAATGATGGAGAATAAGATAAACGTAAATTTGGATCGTTTTATAAATTTTTATTTTTTTTTTACAATTTTCAGATTTTTAATGACCAAAGTCATTAATTAATTTTTAAGCCACCAAGCTGAAATGCAATACCGAAGTCCGGGCTTCGTCGAAGATTACTTGACCAAATTTCAACCAATTTGGTTGAAAAATGAGGGCGTGACAGTGCCGCCTCAACTTTCACGAAAAGCCGGATATGACGTCATCAAAGACATTTATCAAAAAAATGAAAAAAACGTTCGGGGATTTCATACCCAGGAACTCTCATGTCAAATTTCATAAAGATCGGTCCAGTAGTTTAGTCTGAATCGCTCTACACACACACACACACACACACAGACAGACACACACACACACACACACACACACACACACACACACACGCACATACACCACGACCCTCGTTTCGATTCCCCCTCGATGTTAAAATATTTAGTCAAAACTTGACTAAATATAAAAAGAGCACACCTACGCATATATTCTAACAAAAGTACCACACACACCAAAAAGTAGCCTACATGAACTGACAATGAAATCGTGGCAAATTACAAAGACAAAGAACACAGGGCGAAAAAGTATATAATAGTATTTACCGACCGTGCTTACCTCACAAAGGTATAAAAGCGCTGTTTCCACAAGAACGATATATTATTATTTAATCTAGTACTACTATTGAAGTAAAACCACGAGAATCAATCAATCAATATGAGGCTTATATCGCGCGTATTCCGTGGGTACAGTTCTAAATCTAAGCGCAGGGATTTTTTTAAATTTTTTAAAATTTTATTATGCAATTTATATCGCGCACATATTCAAGGCGCAGGGATTTATTTATGCCGTGTGAGATGGAATTTTTTTTACACAATACATCACGCATTCACATCGGCCAGCAGATCGCAGCCATTTCGGCGCATATCCTACTTTTCACGTATATATTTTGTAAATAAAAAAAAACCCACTATAACAATAGAATCAGGTACCTTTTTCTATTAAAAAAAAACCCGGGGTGGGCGTTTGCTAGGTAGTGACCCCTCTGCACAACTTTGGGTCAAAAGTGGGGGCTGGGCGTTTACTAGATACTGGGCGTTTGCTAGGGATTTTACGGTGGGTTTTCAAAGATCATAAGTAAAGATAAATCCTATTGCCACTTTGGAACTAAACTAACCAGTAAACGTGTTGTTTGGAGGTCAAAGTTACTGGTATAAATTATTTGACAATTTTTAACTTCCAAGGCCAATACAGCGCATTTGATAGTAACAAGGAGCATTTTTTCCTGATAACAGTAAGTGGTGTTTTATGCTAACTGCACGCAATACATGACATTTTTCCAAAACGAAATTTATCTTCATATACGCTTATACATTTTGATATCATGATGCATCTTAATAATTCCTTATATTAATGCCATACACGGCCTGTTGAATAAAAAGTTAATTGGATTTTAAAACCTTCTATCACCTTTTCCAGACTTCCGTGAGTTTCCACTGCTTTGAACACAAGCAATTTATTACATTGAATCTTGTTTTCTTCTGTACATTTATGACAAAATGTTGCCAATGTCGTCTTCCCTATTTATGTGTCTGTGTTCATTGCAACCCATTCTACTTCTTCTTCTGCCGTGTCACTTTTCTCTCATTCAGATTCACGCCATAGCTATCACAAATACTTGAGGTTTTATTAAGAATTCCGGCATGCATTTATTATTAATTTCAGTCTGACTAGGATTGACTGGAACTGTGTGCCCGGAACAATGGCAGACTTATATAAGACTGAAACAAGAAAGTATTCCTCTTGTTTCTGTATGCCTGGCTTGGCAGTCACGGGAACAAACGAACGAACGAACAAACGAAAGAAAGAAGCAAGGAAATACTCTTCTTATTTTCTTCTCTGTTTCTGCCTGTTTCAGCACTTTCTTTCCACACAAAATATTTCTTGCTAGGCATGCGCTCGCTTGGCTTTTGCAAGTATATTCGCCCCAACTGCCACGTCAGCTTTCATGCAGTATACATTTTCCACCTTCATCGCATTGCAATCTCGCCACAGCTGGATTATGTCACACTTGTGTAAATCATTTCTTTCCGTTACATTCCAAGTTACACAAACCTAGTATTAATGATATACTCTTTCTCGCGCAGATGCTGTACGGAGGAAAAGAGGACCTGGAGAAGACAGTATCATTTATCTCGCTGCCCGAGTCTAACAGAATAGACGTGTGATCGACAAGAAGAAGATAGTACCACCGCAGCTTTGCCCAGGCTCTTATAAAGAATGAGTTTACTCTTTTCATCTGAACATTGATATACCAATAATCTACAGCCTGGCTGCTTTCTGTGCAGATTGAGATAGTTTTGATTAATCGATTGCCATAGTGACACAAGTTTTAACTAATGTCAATTTGCGAAACAAAAGTCCAACGAATAATTCCCGTTTTTCATAGGTAACAGCCAAGCTGTTGATTTTTGGTATCACGGTAAGCGCTATCTTCGGTAGTGCAAATGATCGTTCACACGAGAAGGAATGCATACCTTCAGTATTATCCAACCATAATTATAGGCCAAACAAAATGAATTGTTTGTTTTCCAATCAATCAATCAATCAATGAGTCTTATATCGCGCATATTCCGTGGGTACAGTTCTAGGCGCTCTGCAGTGATGCCGTGTGAGATGAAATTTTATACGGCCACGACAAGATCCCCTCGATCCCTCCCCCCCCCCCCCGAAAACAAAAACACAAAACAACCCCCAAAACAACAACAACACCAAGGGCATCTAGGTTTGTTGCATTTTTAAATAATTTATTTAATTTGTTTAGAACGAAAGTCTTTTTTAATATATTTTTTTAAATTTAATTTTATTACCCAGGCGCATTTGGCTATCTATTGATCGGAACTCGTGCGGGCTGTGTCTCCTATGTGTCGGAGAAGAGTAGATTTCCTTGTAAAGTCTGCAAAATCGAGTTTTCACAGTTTTAATTAAATTTATTTGAAGGGTCATATAGAATGTGCTAAAGTCGGGAGGGAAAAAGAGCGTCCGTCGGGGAACAGGAAACTGATTTTGTTTACGCCTCATGTTAGCCATTTTTCAAACAATAGAACTATTCAATTATTCAACACAGAACAAAAACTTAAACCCGCTCACACCAATCGTGCTGACACAGTCAATCAATCCTTGAAATCTAGCACCAGTCACGATCTGGGTAGCTACCTAACATTTAAAGGAACCTTGTCCATAGAGGACAGCCAACTACGGCGATCTCGTGTGTGTGTGTGGGTGTGTGTGTGTGTGGGGGGTGGGATCACTTTTAAAGGCCCACTCCACCTCACAGGAAGTTAACAGAACGATGACATATTTTCACTAAAACAGCAATACTTACCTTATGCAACACACTCGCAATAGCATTCAAAAACATTAAATGACACACGCAGTTGCGACGATTTTCACATTCTTCCGTATAGTTTGAAAACCGGTAAAAATTACGGTTCAAAATCGACGCCCGTCCGAGACAGCTTGCGCTCAGGTATCGCAGAGTCCTTTCTTTTGTGGCACTAACAAATGAAATGTGTGACATTCAAACACAGAGCTGAATTTTGAGTTTACCTTCACGAGACCATACTCATATTTAGCTTAGTCAGCTAGATACAGAGGTGGACCCCCCACCCCCACCCCCATCCCCGGCAAATGTATATAAGGTGGGGATTTTCTCAAGAAGAGACCCAAATTAATAACCATTTCAAACGCTAAATTTTAAAAGCCAGCCCCTGTACCCCTGCCTTATTTTGGAAGCCCCTCCCTCTCATACACTAGCCCTGTGACGGTACACAGTTTTGACGAACGGAAGCACTTCTGCTGGTGGATAGTGTAACTTAAATTCAACTTCTACTTATTCTGCGTTAAAGGCACAGTGCGCCTCCCGTAAACCATCACAGATACTGTCAGGCTTTTACACACAGTACAAACACCCTTCCATTTGAACGCTCACCAAACGGGAACATCCTAGGTGCCCTACGTAAAGAGCGAGCAATTTTCAAAGAAATAATTTTGCGGATTGTCTCAGAGACAATCGGACCGTGGTGCGTTTTGGCGCTAGACCTAACTTTTAAAATCTAAATAATAAATTGACAGCGTGTTACACAAACATTCTTAAATCATAAAAGAATTCTTTTTTCATCAAGACAAGATCAGTACAATTCGAAGTTTTGAAAGTTTGAAAAAAGAAACGCCCGGAAGCAGGGTCACGCAAGGTCGTGGTTCTCTGAACAGTCAAAAGCCATCGCGAGAGTTCTTGTGAACCACAGCCGTTTGTTTCGTGCATAGTCAGAGGTACATAATAACGTGCTATTGCAGATACGCTCAGAGCGAGTCGCATTCAAATTACTAACTGACGATCGACTGCATTGTGAAAAAAGGAAACTGGATCACACGGGTTCACGATGGCTCAGGGGTAAGATAAACCACGCAAAAATAAATTCTTTGAAAATTGCTCGCTCTTTACGGAGGGCACCTAGGATGTTCTCAAGTGGTGAGTGTTTAAATGAAAGGGTGTTTGTACTGTGTGTAAAAGCCTGACAGTATCTGTGATGGTTTACGGGAGGCTTACTGTGCCTTTAACTGTCTATCAGTCTTAGCT
>NC_090245.1:83129345-83136502 GCF_037325665.1 Littorina saxatilis
ACCTCCGCTCAAAAAGGGGTGGTCCCAAAATCGACCTGACGAAAAGCGATGGTACCAATTTTTTTTTTAAATCTACGAAAATTCAGGATAGACACAGCTTGGCAATTTTTACATAAGATGAGAAAGTCATGTCAATTATCTATCCGCGTCCAGGTAAGTGGCTTTAAACTGTCACTTACCAACGGCCCCCGTATGTACGGTTCAAGAACAGAGAACTCTGTCGTGTCCTGGCACTGTTATTGAGTGGATCGCACCTCGAACAAAATGATATACACTTCACCTGGACAAATATCACAACGGAAGTCGTTTGTGTACACATTAAAAGCGCACGGCTACAGTGGGTCATATTTGTCCTCGAATCTCATGTAATCATAACCTTATAACCCGATCGAAAGTTTAATGTGTAAATACGGTAAATGTCGTTGATGTCTCCTTCTGGATCAGGGTTTTTTTTCTGAGTGAAAGCAACATTTATTCACGTGACGTTCCAACAATTAGTATTCAAAAAAGAGTAAATGGACCGTCCTCCTGAACTAAAAATGATTTGTAATGCTCACAAGAGCAAGTTCTGCAAAATCAGAGGCTTAGATTGTAGTAGAAAAAAGTCCCTGGATTTACAACGCTAAAGTTCAACATCATAACAATTATCATTACTCAGAATTTAAAAGTGACCTTCAAATTTGTAGGGGTAGGGTTGTGAACAAGATATATATAATAACGTTCGTGGAACTTGAAGCCAAGTTACATGAACAGAAATGGACATCACCGTGAATTGTTTTACTTTTAGCGCCGCTAGCCAGTTTTACTTACCCGGGCCGCTTCAAGTCATCACGGTTTTCATCGCGGTTTCTGATATATACCTTAGTATCCAACAATTCTGAACGCAAATGGGTCATTCCTTTTTAAAGGTGCACTTTCGCCAAACAGGAGGCCAAAACTTTAGTGCTTTGGCAAATCCAGTTTGCAAGACTCGAAGTGAGCAGACGACGCTTACAAGTGGAAAGACTTACCTCACCATCACTCTCTCCCGACGCTGAAGAGTTCACAGACTAACAAAGATAACGTCCCTTGCTACAACCAAATTTTTATTCAAACAGGATGAGGCCATTGAGCGACGCCGACCGACAGGGGAATGAAATCGTAAACTGCTACATAAAGTGGTAGCATCGTACCAAGGACAAACAGTTGAAACACGGAAGATCTTCCACTGCATTCCTAAACAGCTAAAGATGTACCTTAAATTTGGGCTGAAGAGAGAGTTGTGTGTGTGTGTGTGTGAGAGAGAGAGAGAGAGAGAGAGAGAGAGAGAGAGAGAGAGAGAGAGAGAGAGAGAGAGAGAGAGAGACAGAGACAGAGAGAGACAGAGACATAGAGAGAGACGTAAAAGGTAAAAATAAGAGAGAGAGAGAGAGACTGAGAGACAGAGAGACACAGAGACAGAGACAGAGACAAAGAGAGAGACGTGAACGAAGGCTGCTGTAAATAAACAACAATAGCACAGTACCAAGGTCAACCTCTCACGATTTCCAACAGTACTCAGACTCAGCTACTTAACCGCCACAATTCTTGGCCAGACTGACGAAAAGCCGGAGAGATACTACGAGAGAGAGAGAGAGAGAGAGAGAGAGAGAGAGAGAGAGAGAGAGAGAGAGAGAGAGAGAGAGAGAGAGAGAGAGAGAGACGTCAAAAAAGTCTGCTGTGCATAAACCACAGCACTGTAGGGGAAGGGCCCCTAATATGGACCACTTTTGTTTATTGCTGATAACTGGCTTGTTTTCTTGCGAAGAAGTTTCATTTTGTGGTTGGTAGTCCTTCGCTCTTAGTTTAACAGTTAGGCCTAATTAGAGTGAAATAGCTTTGATAGACCTTCAACAAAAATTAAATACAGAAAAAATCACAAATGGTCCATATTAGGAGCCTGGGCACCCAATATGGACCAGTAAAGCGGCCTACACGAATCACTGTAAAAAGCCCCCTATACTTCAAAATAACATGATACAACTTAGTGTGCAAGTCAGACTAATTCAAATATGCTTTAGATTTACCTGTTTCGGGTTGATGAGAGCATTATTTGAAGCACACTAGGAAACTGAAGAAGCTTATCAAAAACAGAGTGAAAATAAGTGAAATTATCAACTTCCACAAAAAAAAGACTATTTGTTATATTTTTTTGAAATCTCGAGGGCTAGTTATAGGTTATTTTCAGCAAGTTTTTAATGAATTAATTAAAATTGCCGTTAATTTTTATTTTCTTCGATTTGTTGAAGGTGGTCCATATTAGGGAACTCACACATACTAAGTTGAGGTTTTGCTATTATTTTTTTTTGCAGTAGAAACTCGGGGTACACACTGTTAAAATGTAACAAATACTGTCTTAGCTGTCATATATATAGCCATTTTTGTGTTATAAAAGCTTTGGCTGTGGACAGAAACGAGTCCGTTTTAGGCGGCAAATTTAGAGTGAACGCTGCCAAAAGTGAAAAAAAGCGAAAAAGCCTAACGGTTTTGAGGTTTGTGTTTCTGCAACTGTTTTGACATGTGAAACTTATCCAGAGAGGGTGAATAAAGCGAATGAAATTGTTTTGAGCGCTCTAGCGCCGTTAGTTTGTCAGAACAGGAGGTGGTCCATATTAGGAGCCGGTCCATATTAGGAGCCTTTCCCCTACCAAGGTCAACCTCTCAGCGTGTATGGTGTCCCTCGGACCGTTCTGAAACAAACGGCTTAGCCTCACAACAACAGCCAACAATTCAACTTATATTTGGATGCAAGCAAGAACCGTATAAGTCTCATCTTGAGACTTTTCGTGCAGCGCAAACAAGTCACCATCAAGCTATTCGAAGCCAAAACTAATATTGGTATCCCACCATTATCAATACGATTATGGTTGTGTTGCAACGCACATGGTTACAAGTGCCATTTCCACTCCCATTGCCGATATATTTCAGTCAATAAATTGCGCTGAACTGACTTTTGTTCCAACCAAAGCCAGGACGTGGTTGAAGACATTCAGATTGAAGTTCAAGTGCGATTTCATTACAACTGTCTCTTGGACAATACATAATTAACACATTCATTAAGATACGATTGAAGCCTTGATCGATCTGTCAGAACAGAACTGAGTTTAAAAAAATCACCTCAGCCGAAAGGAGCTTTCATACCCGTGAAACGATCGATTGATTTACCTGGATTAGCTCTCAAGTTCGGGAGCAGTTCAGCCGTGACGACAGCTGCGTCCTTTCAGGTGCGTTACTGGGAGCACACGGTTGATGGCCGAAAGTAATCGGGTAAACAGTGTGCTAACTAGTACTGAGGGAATGGGAGACTGAAGGTCGATTGTCTAATTAAACGTTTAAGAGCTAGAGCTAGAGAGAGAGAGAGAGAGAGAGAGAGAGAGAGAGAGAGAGAGAGAGAGACAGAGAGAGACAGACAGAGACAGAGACAGAGACAGAGAGACAGAGAGAGAAAGAGAGAGAGAGACAGAGAGAGAGACAGAGAGAGAGAGAGAGAGAGAGAGAGAGAGAGAGAGAGAGAGAGAGTTCAACACACGCACGCACGCATGCGACTACACACACACACACACACACACACACACACACACACACTTGCGTTTAATATTCAGCTACATCAGAGAGATCTATATAAACTAGTTTGAGGGTGTATATTAATGAAAACAAGAGTACATGGCTTTCTCAGCTTTTTTCTTCATGCATGTATGTAAAAGTCATTCAGTTGCTCTGACACAACTCCAAAACTGTGATTACCACAGTTTGCGAAATGGTCAATGCTGCGCAAACTGCGCAAGACATTCAACGGCAAAAAGGAAATGCTTTCTGTTTTATGGACCAAAATGGCACTTACTCGCTCTGTATGTCTGCTTTTCTCTGTATGTCTGTTTCTCTCTGTCTCTCTCTCTCTCTCTGTCTCTCTCTCTGTCTCTCTCTCTGTCTCTCTGTCTCTGTCTCTGTCTCTCTCTCTCTCTCTCTCTCTCTCTCTCTCTCTCTCTCTCTCTCTCTCTCTCTCTCTCTCTCTCTCTCTCACCCCTACCCCACCCCTCGTTAAAAATGCCGAACTGACTTTTCCATTCCAACTGCAGAAAAGATGGAGTCATAACCATTGCTTTTCGTAAATTGAGTCCGTAACCTTTCGGAAAGAAGACAATTATCATAAAAGGATTATGGTTACCACTGGAAAAGAACAGACGACATGTAAATCAAAGACTACGCCGAAAAAATCTGTCTAATTTCGAAACGATTTTTTTTGTGTTTGAAAGGGCAGTAAAAGGAGCCCTATCCATTTAGCTGAAGTTCGCTAACTTTTATCTTTTTTTCAACTTCTTTTTTTTCTACTTTTTATATTTAGTCAAGTTTTGACTAAATATTTTAACGTAGAGGGGGGAATCGAGACGAGGGTCGTGGTGTATGTGTGTGTGTGTGTGTGTCTGTGTGTGTGTGTAGAGCGATTCAGACTAAACTACTGGACCGATCTTTATGAAATTTGACATGAGAGTTCCTGGGTATGAAATCCCCGAACGTTTTTTTCATTTTTTTGATAAATGTCTTTGATGACGTCATATCCGGCTTTTCGTGAAAGTTGAGGCGGCACTGTCACGCCCTCATTTTTCAACCAAATTGGTTGAAATTTTGTTCAAGTACTCTTCGACGAAGCCCGGGGTTCGGTATTGCATTTCAGCTTGGTGGCTTAAAAATTAATTAATGACTTTGGTCATTAAAAATCTGAAAATTGTAAAAAAAAAATAAAAATTTATAAAACGATCCAAATTTACGTTTATCTTATTCTCCATCATTTGCTGATTCCAAAAACATATAAATATGTTATATTCGGATTAAAAACAAGCTCTGAAAATTAAATATATAAAAATTATTATCAAAATTTTTTTTTCGAAATCAATTTAAAAACACTTTCATCTTATTCCTTGTCGGTTCCTGATTCCAAAAATATATAGATATGATATGTTTGGATTAAAAACACGCTCAGAAAGTTAAAACGAAGAGAGGTACAGAAAAGCGTGCTATGCAGCATAGCGTAACCACTACCCCGCTCTTCTTGTCAATTTCACTGCCAATGCCGTGAGCGGTGGACCACGAGTATACGGTCTTGCTGCGTTGCATTGCGTTCAGTTTCATTCTGTGAGTTCGACAGCTACTTGACTAAATATTGTAGTTTCGCCTTACGCGACTTGTTTTTTCTTCCTTGGTGTCCTTTTTATATTTAGTCAAGTTTTGACTAAATATTTTAACATCGAGGGGGAATCGAAACGAGGGTCGTGGTGTATGTGTGTGTGTATGTGTGTGTGTGTGTGCGTGCGTGTAGAGCGATTCAGACCAAACTACTGGACCGATCTTTATGAAATTTGACATGAGAGTTCCTGGGATTGATATCCCCATACGTTTTTTTCATTTTTTTGATAAATGTCTTTGATGACGTCATATCCGGCTTTTCGTGAAAGTTGAGGCGGCACTGTCACGCCCTCATTTTTCAACCAAATTGGTTGAAATTTTGGTCAAGTAATCTTCGACGAAGCCCGGGGTTCGGTATTGCATTTCAGCTTGGTGGCTTAAAAATTAATTAATGACTTTGGTCATTAAAAATCTGAAAATTGTAAAAAAAAATAAAAATTTATAAAACGATCCAAATTTACGTTTATCTTATTCTCCATCATTTGCTGATTCCAAAAACATATAAATATGTTATATTCGGATTAAAAACAAGCTCTGAAAATTAAATATATAAAAATTATTATCAAAATTAAATTGTCCAAATCAATTTAAAAACACTTTCATCTTATTCCTTGTCGGTTCCTGATTCCAAAAACATATAGATATGATATGTTTGGATTAAAAACACGCTCAGAAAGTTAAAACAAAGAGAGGTACAGAAAAGCGTGCTATCCTTCTTAGCGCAACTACTACCCCGCTCTTCTTGTCAATTTCACTGTCTTTGCCATGAGCGGTGGACTGACGATGCTACGAGTATACGGTCTTGCTGAAAAATGGCAGCTACTTGACTAAATATTGTATTTTCGCCTTACGCGACTTGTTTCTTTCTTTCTCTACTCTTTAGTTCTTTCTTTCGTTCTTTCTTTCTTTCTTTCTTTCAATCTTTGTTCCGCCTTTCAGAAAAGAAAGCCCAGTATAGTAAAATATGTTTTATTATATCAATAATTCAGCGCTTGTCAGAGCGCATCTAACCAATTTGGCCTTCTTGTGAAACAGATTTGTGGCAAGAAACAACACGATGGAGCGAGTTGTCAGATCAAGCTGAAGTCAATTTTGTCTTTGACTGATTGAATGACTGACTGATCGACTAATATGTTAGTGCATATCCGAGCACGTCAAAGCAGTTTTGTCTTTTCTTGAGACTGGCCAAACTGACTGTTCGACTGACTGGTTGAATGACTGACTGACTAATATTTTAGTGCATGCCCGAGGACGTCAAAGCAATTTATTGACTTTCTTGTGGAACAGTAGTCAAGAGACAACAACACGGAGCAAGGTGTCAGGGTTAAGGCTGAAGTCTTTGCTTGAGACTGTTCAAATGATGAAATCGAATGACTGACAGGCTTGCTGACTGATGAATTCATTTCATTATACATGTACTATTCATTCGGTTGATTGATTTATTCACAGGCTAGCTGATTGTAAGATTAAATGGTCGATTTTTTTGAATGACTGATTGTCATGAAGTAACAATGTTTCGATACATCAGACTGCAATGTGTGCGCGCCCGTGATCAGAAAGACTGCAGCTTTACCACGAAGGTAATTCAACATTTGCAAGCAATTGACTGACAACCTTCATTTGTCAAGAACCGAAGTGGGTATCGATCCTACGTCTGTGAAAGACAACACCTTTGACACAGTCTGACATTATTATTTTGAAAGAAAGCATATCAGCATTTGCAAGTTAACAAACAAATTGACAATCTTATCAAAAACTGAAAATTATACTCATTGACGAAGAGACGACACCTACTCTAATCTCTTTTTAAATTTTTTTTTTTTATATAGAAGGCAATTCTATATTTGCAAGGAAAGTGACTGACAATCTCCATTTGTAAACAACGGAAATATATATAAACAGTACGTCGGTAAAAGCAACAACATCTCAATCTTTAATCTTTATCTGACCTGAACTTT